>NC_034603.1:1991592-2003852 GCF_900095145.1 Mus pahari | reverse complement strand
TCAGATCTTGTTAAGGATGGTTGTGAGCCACCATGTGGTTGCTGGGATTTGAACTCTGCACCTTTGGAAGAGCAGTCGGGTGCTCTTATCCGCTGAGCCATCTCACCAGCCCATTATTATTCTTTTTATAACAGGTTGTGCATAGGAAAACTGTAGTGTACTGAGGGGCTGGCACTCTATGGTTTTAGCCATCCACTGAGGGTATTGCAAGCTACACCCTGAAAATTAGAAAAGATTGCAGGGTACATTGGCTTTTCTTGTTGCACTTTCTTCAAATGTGTCCAGGATTCAAGCTCCTGTGCCTTCGTTAAGCATTAGGGCCTCCTTAGGAGCCCTAGGGTGTGCTGATTCGAGGGCAGTGGCTGAGGTCAGCATGGCCATAGGCTGAGTACCAAACAGAGAATCCACCTTCCCACCACCGTGTTCTTGAACCTTGGGTCAGGAGCTTCATCTGTGACCATGCCTTGATAAATGCCATAGCCTATTGGAGTCACCTCTGTGCAACTTCAGAAACGCTCATTGGTAAGCTCAACCATGAGTGTTCCTCACAATGACTGCCCATTCTCTCAAGTTTGTGACCATCATGGACTTGGGTGACATTACCATCTCCTCCAGAAGCGTCTGTGTGAAACAGTGTGACACAGGAGGAAGCACAGATCCTTGGCAGAGAGGCATGGGAGAAAGGATTAGCTCTTCTGCCCCTTCTTTCCCCTTTCCCTCCCCTTCCCTTTTTCCTTTGGCAAATCTTGACTTAGGCATGAGGCTTCCCACAGTAGCACAGAGCAGACTACAGTTCATGCCATAAACTATCATCACAGTCTTCAATCTGGCTGAGGCAGGGGACTGGGTTGTCCACAGCTGGAATCCCCTCTGCCTGTGCCATCTCTTATGTCACCAGCCACCCCAGGTGTCACCTGAAGCTCAGCAGTGACCAAGACGTACAGATATGAGACACACATGGCTTGAGAACACCTTAGCATCTCTTCATGGCTTTAAAGCATCTAGCCCAGTTTCCTGTCCCCGGAATGGTCCCACTGCACCGGATCAGCTTCCCTGTGGCAGCTCCATCCAGCACACCATCTTGGGTGTTTAAGTGCTGCATTGTCTTTCATACCTTCAGTTCTGACCGGTAGACAATGTGAGATGGAAGATTCTGGCAACATTTCAGTTGTCCTTTCATTTGTATAAGACCTGATAGGAATGTGGGATTCGGATGCTTCTCCACTATCAAAGGGGAGATACCTGATTACATCATTCATTCTTTTACTCATTCATTCATTCATCCATTCATTATCATTCAGTTGTTCATCAATTCATGTGTGGGCTCTCTGAGTGCCTATTTTGTACCAGATCTTAACCACTGAAAAAGAAACAAACATAGATGAGAATTAGTTCTTTTCCTCCAAGGTGCTGGTGAGCAGAACAAGGAATGTGAGAGCAGCCCAAAGAGAAGAGGCCCAAGCTTGGGATCCAGAAGTAGCAAACGTCAGAGAGGCCGTGCTTCCCTAGCCAGAATCGCTCATGTTCTTTTGTGACTCTGACTCTCCTATGTCAGGCCTTTCTTTGCCAATGCTAGGTTTATGCATATGACTTCCAGCAGCCCACACATGGAAAAAGCATTAAGCATTTATATCATCATAGGTCCTAAGATTAAGTCTATAAATGGCCCTTGTAGCCATTTTCTCCTGTTTGCTGGATGTTGTAAAAATGGCTCAGTGCAAATGAGGAGGGGGCATTCCCTTTAACAGTTGGGTGTTAATGGCCACATAATGGATGAATCCAAGTTACATCTGAGTAGCCTCAGATACAATCAGGAAGTCCTAATCTAATCAGCTGCACCTGCAGGAGAGCCAGCTGGTCACCAAGTGTGGAGTCCCATCCATACTTGGTAATGACCAGGTAGAGTTCTGTTGGAAGATGCAGGAATGCACATGAAATAAGTTCAAGGGCTATAGCCTTACCGGTTGCCATGGCACTGGGGAAAGGTTCTTGATCTGGAACCTCTCAGCTTTGACTTGACTCCTGCTTCCAGCTTCTGCAGCAGAGGACCTCTTGGGACCTCTGATTTATAGATCGTACAGTAGGCCTGTGGCAGGCACTGCTATTTGCCCATCAAATAGCTATGCTCCACACCAAACACAACCTGCTTACCCACTTGCTGATGCAGCTGCCCCGGCACGAACCATATTTGCTCTAAGTTAGTGATTTGATCAGGAGCTGACATGTAGACAGATTCTGACCATTTAAAATTCTGACCAGAAGTTCTGATTGGAGGATTATGCAAAACATCATTTCCTTTATTTTCTTCTTTGAGCATCACAGTTACATCTGCAGCTTACAGCGAGGAGGCAATGAGCTTCCAAACGAAATTGCACACACTAGGAATGATGAAATATCCAATGACGAAGCTGAACTGCTACCAAGGGGACACTTGTTCTAGGAGAAAAGTTTTTGCTAGTCTTTGAGTGTTCTGTTACTCCAACCAGAGGCTTCCCTGACTGGTGAGAGGTAATAATAAGCACTTTCCAGAATTCCCAGGGCAGACATGGGATGTATGTGCACTGTCTGGCCATGCTGCTGTTACCTGCTTCCTTATCCATATTGTCTGTTGTGTGATCTGAGAGCTACGCAGGAAAAGAGCGGTGTACTGGAGGAGGATAGAGCTGGTCTCATAAATCCTCTGTGACATAGTAGAGCAAAACGTAATTCAGAGCAGTTGCTTGAGTTTGCCTCTTCAATTATACAGTCATGAGAAGCTCACACATATTAAACAGATATGTAGCACGGAGAGATTTCTTTGAGCAGAAGTTGTCCCAAGGTGGAAGACAATGAAATTGCTTGTCTTCATTCATCCAAGCACCCATTTTATCCAAAGTAGTTGGTCTATGTCTTAGTCAGGGTTTCTATTCCTGCACAAACATCATGACCAAGAAGCAAGTTGGGGAGGAAAGGGTTTATTTGGCTTACATTTCCATACTGCTTTTGATCACCAAAGGATGCAGGACTAGAACTCAAGCAGGTCAGAAAGCAGGAGCTGATGCAGAAGCCATGGCGGGATGTTCTTTACTGGCTTGCTTCCCCTGGCTTGCTCAGCCTGCTCTCTTATAGAATCCAAGACTACCAGCCCAGAGATAGTCCCACCCACAAGGGGCCTCTCCCCCTTGATCACTAATTGAGGAAATGCCCCACAGCTGGATCTCATGTAGGCATTTCCTCAACTAAAGCTCCTTTCTCTGTGATAACTCCAGCTGTGTCAAGTTGACACAAAATTAGCCAGTACAGTCTATGTCAATTAATCTGAGTTAACCCCTCATATGAGTGACTGGTTTAGGGAGTGGTCATGTGACCTACCTCGGGCCAATGATATAGGTGGAATACAAGGTGGGAACTTCGGGAAGTTTCATTTCTCCTGGGAGGGAGTCACAAGAATCGTGGGTATTCTATTTCCTCTCAATACTGCGATATTTGGCTGAGAGACACATCTGAAGCCATATGGTGTCATGTGCTACCAGGATGAGGACGAAAGCAGTGTGAGCCTTAAGGATGGCTGGCAGAGCTGACCTGTGGAATGAGTATATCCTGGGCCTGTCCTGTACCACTTCTGGAGTGACTACCAATTAAATATTTACTTAAGGCTTACCCAAGTAACTTGCTGAAACCATTTTGATACTTTGAGTTGACTTATAAGATTTTAGTTTATTCAAAGAAAGTCCTATGTACAGTTTTAGTGGACCAGGCTCTTGTGGGAAGAAAGGCAGGGCTTTGGGAAGGAAGGTGGTACTAAGTTGATTGCTACAAATTGGCTAAAAGGTACCTTTTAGCTGAAGCCAATGGGACAGTTGATTTCTGTGTTAGTTGATATTGTTCACTTTACAAGGCCTAAGAGGCAAGCCTCTGGCATGTCTGAAAGGGAGCATCATGATTGGTGCAGGGAACTCCACTCCATGGGGGTGGGATTCTGTACTAAATAAAAAGAAGAAAGCCCTCCGAGTCCAGCAGTCACTTGACAGTGGATTCAGTGTAACCAGCTGCCATATGCGCTTGCTACTGTGAGTTTCTCTCTATGACAATCTGTGGCCACACAGAAACTGCTCCTTAGGTTTCTTTGCCAGGTATTTTGTTGCAGCCAGAGCTAATGTAGAGGATTGTGAAACTAGCTATGTGGATGTGGAAGAACTTGCAACATTTACATAGGAAAAGCCCTAAAACGCTGTGCACAGGACTTAGTGGAAGACCAGAACTGTAAGCATCAGTGCTCCTTACCAGGCCAATGTTACCTGACATCACTGAATCTTCTAAATGAATCTTTGATTAGGCACAGGTTGGAGGGGGTCACAGCAAGACCGGGCTGTAACAAGTGTATTCCAAGCAATTTGACTTTTTATACCCTTATCAAAAAATCAGAATACAATTGCCAGGATCAATACTATGGTAGTTGCCAGGATACTGTGATACTTGCAAGCTATCCAGGGTACACAAGATTAATGTCTAAGATGAATTGTCCAGCCAAGCTTCTATATGCTTCATTGACTTCTAGGGGACACAGAGAATCACAAGGCAGCCTGCATACTCCAGTATCTGAGGGAGTGCCTTGGGGGGTCTCAGGAGCTAAAGGCACAGAGTGCCCAAGAGCCATGGACTCCAATCTGAAAACAAATCCACGATGAATTCAAGGAAGCCAGGCCAGGCCAACTCCATGACTTCTTGCACAGAATACCAACAGAAATGTGGGTAGGAAAGGCCTGGTTTATGAGGCAATGGGGCGGAGGGGCAGGGAATCTATCAAGACTTGGCAGAGAGGTCGTTTGTGTTATAACCTGGCAAAGAGAGTGGCCGTGGTGTGCATGTGTCCAGAGAGCTTGAACAAGACTGAACTAAATATCAATAGGCAAAATGGTTTGGCAAAGGACAACTCAAGACAGGATAGCATTCAGGTGGCGCCACGATTGCCTGTGCCTACTTCTACCTAGGTATAAGAGAAAACAAATGTGCTGTTTGGTGGGGAAAGGAGGAAGTTTAAACAAGGCTGATACTGAGGAAGCATCTTTAGTCATCTGTAACGAGATGAGCACCATTACAGACAAATGTTATTCTCCGAACTGGGACAATGGGAAAGATGCCCTGAAGAAGAGCCCGCTTATCACGATCCTCTGAAGCGCAAATTCTTTTGAAAGGAGAGAGCCTAAACCTAGAATGTTAGTTCAAAACAAACAACAAACAAACCCGAATCAACCCAAAAACTCAAAACCCAAAAACTAAAAACCAAAACCCAGACCAAGTAAGCAAACAAACAAAACCCACGGCAACAGCAGACCTCCTAGGGAAGTGTGTCTCCAGGGTCACGCTGGGAAGCGCACAGCAGCCAATGCAGCGGTGGCCCAAGGGGCCAGGCTACATCTCGTCTGGCCGCAGAACTCGACAGTGTCTTCCATGACCTAATATTTTGTGAGTATGCAAAATGCAAGATGGAGGGGCTAGGGAGGCTGCGCCAGGGTTCCAGAAGGCTACCGAGGCCAAGCGCTGCAGCGAAGGGTCAGATCCTTTAAAAGGAGTTCCCGCGATGCTGCTGTGTGACACTGGGATGGTGAAGCTTAACCTGCAAAGGAGGCCCTGGGATGCTGGAGATCCCAGGACCTTAGGGTGTCCACCAAGGAAGGCTGCAGGAATGAACTGGTCCAAGAGAAAGGCGATGCGTGCTATAGGCAATGGCTTTGGAGCCCAGATGACCCCATTCTGAGTCCAAGGTGCCTGTCTGA
Source organism: Mus pahari (assembly GCF_900095145.1). Taxonomy (NCBI): domain Eukaryota; kingdom Metazoa; phylum Chordata; class Mammalia; order Rodentia; family Muridae; genus Mus; species Mus pahari. Next base: position 1,998,096 of record NC_034603.1, on the reverse strand, counting down.
CCTAGAGCTGCAGGGTTAGTTGCTTGCCCTGCTGGGTTTCAGTCTTGCTTTGGTCTGATTTTTCCTTGCTCTGCCCTGATCCTCCTTTTTGGAATAGGAATGCTTACTGTGAACCATTGTATCTCGGAAATATGGAACTTAAACTTTTTTTTTGGTGTGTATATGTGTTTGTGTGTGTCTTAGTTATAGAAAGTTACTATTGCTATAATGAAACATTGTAACAAACAAACAAACAAAAAGCTGGAGAGGAAAGGGTTTGTTTGGCTTATATATTTGGAAGGTAGGCATTCACCTGGGTAGGAACCCAGAGGCAGGAGCTGAGGCAGAGGCTATGGAGGGGTGCTGCTTACTGTCTTGCTCTCTGTGACTTGCTCAGTCTGCCTTCTTATAGAACCCAGGACCACCAGCCCACCTCCTACACCAAATACTAATTAAGAAAACGTTCTACAGGCTTACCTACAGCCAGATCTTATGGAGGCTCTTCTTAATTGAGATTTAGTCCTCTTGGATGGCTATAGCTGTGTAAAGTTGGCATGAAACTAGCTGGCACAGCGTGTGTGCCTGTTTTCATGCATTTGCATGTGTGCGTGGAGGTTGGAGGTTTCCACGGTCAAGTGCCTTCCTTGGTCACTCTCCATCTTATATTTGAGGACAGGTTCTCTCACGGAACCCAGAGTCACTGGTGGGGAGATTCTCTCGCGGAATCCAAAATCACGGATTTGGGGAGGCTCTCAAGGCAGGGGATCTCAGGGATTCTCCTGCTTTGATTTCTCAGTACACGAATTGTGGGTGGATGCTGCAGTGGCTGGCTTTTTACATGGAGGTTACAGATCCCAAAATCATATCTCCGTGCTTATGTGGCAGTGCTTCATCAGCAAAGCCACCACCTGAACCCCTGGATTTTATTTTTTAATGTTAAAAGAGCTTACAGTTAAGAGAATGCCTGTGTCTCAGAAAAGACTCTATACACTTGCACTTTAAAATTTTATACTGTGTGCATGAGTGTGTGTGTGTGTGTTCAAGCATTTGAATATGAACAGCACATGTGTGGAGGTCAGTATACAACTTGAAAAACCCAGTTTTCTGCTTCTACTATGTTGATCCCAGAGTTGAATTTAGATCACCAGCATTGGTAGCAAGTGTCCTTACCCACCCACTGAGCCATCTCTCCAGCCCTTTGCGCAACACCTTTAACTTTATTTATTTAGTGTGTGTATGTGTGTGCTGCATACACATAAGTATGCATGTGCATGTGTTTGCATGTGTGAACGTGGAGGCCAGAGAAAGATGTCAGCTACCTTTTTCTATTGCTGTCTGCCTCATTGCCTTGAGACAAGGTTTCCCAGTGAAGCAGGAGAGAGCCAGTGCTATGGTCCAGGTGGAGGGCTGTCTGCTGCTGGGTGCACACCTGCTTGGGGGAGGCTTTTCTCTGTGGGTTCTGGTCTTCCCTGGTTGGAGGAAGTCCACCTCTATAAGGAAGAGACTGACTTTGCTTACATCCACTTATATAAATGCTAATTCCATCCACAAATAGACCAGAGAGTGTCTGACCATCTATTTGGTGGTCAATGGTCCCTCCAGTTTGGTACCTAACATTACTTAACCATCACACCTGCCCTACTGAGGACTGAAAACTTGACACATGCTCAGCTTGGATGCTCAAAGATGCCTTTGGCAGAGATCCAGGACTTACACTACTCTACCTATCAATCACCACTGCCCTACAAAGTTGCCATCCCATTTTACAGATGTGTAAACAGAGGCTAAAAGGAGACAAGAGAGTCACCAAACATCCCAAGTTGCTACTTGGTTCTGATAGTGTGGCACTCAGGCTTGCTTGACCAAATGTCTTGAGCTCTTGGTCAGGAAGGGCAGGGCAGAGGAAAGAGGAACTGATGGTTAACTAGCCGGAACACGAGGGAATGGTGACCAGGAGCTTTTTGTAGAAGCAGTGAGCTGAGAGAGGACGGTATGTTTCGAAGTGACATTGGTTTAGTGCAGGAAAAAGACAAGCTGAGTCTCCACGGTGACCTGTTTGCTAGAGCTGCCGGATTTAGTAGAAAATCGCACACGCTGGCCCTGGCATGGGACTGTGGAAGGTATTTCATCCCCAGGCTCGGGTCAAGTTTCACTCATAGGTACTGTCTAAAATTAGACCCTCGCCTTTCATTCTACTCCAAGTTCCTTGCCTAGCGTAATATTTGGGAGAAACAGGCAACTCCATTAAAAGCACGCCTTCCTCCCTCGGCCACTGGTCTGCAAAGGACTGCGCCCTGTCTCTGCTGGCGGCAGCCACGGCTCATAAACTTGGGTCTAAATTCAAAGCATCCGCTCTGACTGGTGACCCTGAGCTTCCAGGTAAACCTGGGCTGCCTTCTGCAGCTCATGCCACAGGCCCGGCCAGGTCATGGCAAGGGATCCACTTCATGCCTTTGGCCTGTGAGGGAAGAGTTAGGGCAACTCCCCAGAGGCAAGAGGGGCTGGCAGCTGTGGACAATACAGGTATATGTTTGGGGGCAGTCCGCTGTCTGCCCTCTAGCCTCAGGGGCCCTCTCCTCCAGTTTGGCCTGGGTTCCTGTTGGTTGTTATTTTCCAAGTGAACACAGCCTCAAAGGACTCAAGGAGAGGGTGATCTGTCCCATGTTTGGTGTGATGCTCTGATTTTTAATATTCCCTGGGCTTAAACGTCTGGAGTCTTTTGGCTAGTGTTACAGAGTGTGGGCACAGGAAGATACTAGCCTTCAGGAGCTATGGAAGGGATTTTGTCTTCATCTCTTATCTCAGCTTCTCTCCTGGCAACGACACTCACTCTTCTCTTGTGCTGCTGTTTTAGTGGTCACAGTTCAGTGTGGCCCGTTTCTGGTGGTTTCGGGGCTCGCTGTTGGATCGGAGCCGGGCTCTCCCTTCTGCGATCCAGGTCAGCCGTGTTTAAGAACTGCCTTAGTTGACTTAGCTTCTCTGGGGGCCTGCTTCAGAGTGTGTAACTTAGTGTGGTGGTTTGGATGAGGAATGTCCATTTCATAGGCTACTGTGTTTGGACACTTGGTCTCTAGTAGTGGCACTGTTTGGGGAGGCTCTAGAGGCTTTAGGAGGTGGAGTCTTGCTGGAAGAAGTATGCCACTGGGCTGGGGGTGGGGACTTTGAGGATTTCTATTTTATGTTTATATATTTGATGATTTATATCTTGAGCCTGCCACCATTTTCTGTCCTCCCTCTGTTTCTTATATATGGACAGAAATGTGGTCATCTGGTTTCACGCTGGGGCTGCCATTCTGGGGCTGCCGTTTCCCCTGACTGTTGATGTGCCTTTCCCACCACCGTGGACTCTGCAGCTCTGGAACTGTGAACCAAAACAAGCCCTTTCTCCCTTAAGTTGCCTGCTTTGGGATATTTTCTCACAGCCATAGAAAACTTGCACACTCAGGATGGGAACTCTGCTGTGGCCCTGTGACAGGCAAGAAGGAGAGAGAGCCCCAGAAGAGATGTTAATAGCCTACCACTGGTGTTGAATAAGCAGCCCTTGGAAGCACCGAGGAAGCAGTTGCCTCAGGCTTGGCAGCTGATGAAAGCCTTTCTGGAAGAGTTGACTTCCCAGGTCACTGGTAATAGGTTTTATTTGGGATCCAGGAACAAAAACCAGAGGTTGTTCAAAGACTGACACATGGAAAAAACCTCAAAGCGAGACCCAGAGCCATGGTGTACCCTAGCAGTCCCAGAGCCTGGCACCGTTGCTTAGGCTGTACTAACCTTGGCCAGACTTTGTCTCTCTGAGCCTCAGTGTCCATGTGTGTAGACATTTGAGCCACCTGGGTAGCTCATTGAGTGGCACCGATCTACCCCCTGCCCCGGGTTCCTTGTCCCCTATGGTCTCAGCTCAGACATCCAAGGGACCCCAGAATGCCCCTCCCTGACCAGCCTTCAGGGCGGATTCCCTTTCCAGCACTTAGCTTATCATTTACTTTCTGCCTTAGAGTTTCCCATTGGCAGCTATATCGTTCAATTTCTTGTTCAGTCTGCAGTAGACCAGGCTGAACCGTCCCTGACAGTGAGGAGAAGGGACTATTCCCTGCGTACAGGATTCAGTTGGTGACTGCAGGATCCGTGGATGTAGGCCTGCAGATGTGCAGGAATGAAGTCCTGGCAGCCTCCTGTGGCTCATGACCTCCTGGATCGCTGTCCATTCCCTTACCGCCATGATCTGAGACGTTGTGGAGAGCTGCTCTGGTCTTTCCGTTTGCTGTAGTTTGGCTTCCCAAGAGGGCACTGGAGTGAGCATGTATGAATTCCGAAAGTGCTAGCCCGAGGGACAGGAAGTCAATATGAGGAGCGTTGGCAGTGTGGGCTGCTCTGCTCGGCCCCGGCCCTGAGGCTTCCTGTAGGGGCAAGTGCAAAGGACCGACTGGTCTAGGCCTGAGGAGACCTGAGGTGGGCATTAACTCCCCAGCTCTAGTGTCCAGGCCTGTTGGTGAGAGGCCCTCACAGATTGTGGGAACTACCAGGTGTCCCTCTTGGGGTCCACGTGCAGGGGAGGGGTGAGTGCCAAGGGCATGTGGGAGGGGCTAAGCATCTGCTTGTCTGTGCTAGGTCGTTAGTAGAACTGGGCTTAGCGGTCTAGGCCCTCATTAGGTTCCTTAGCTTCTCTTTGTGGCTGGGTTCAGAGGCAGAGAACACAGAGGTTGCCCTTTGCTGGGTGCTGCCACATCGTTCTGAGGGGAGACAGGCTGAGGGACAGGACAGTGGTGTGGCCACGTTGCTTCTAGCTCCTGACTTCAGGGCCTCAAGTTGGAACTCCGTGGGAGCATGAGCGATGAGGGACTCAGTTGGGGGTGACCTGTGCATTTACATCCATCTGGGCTTGTTTTATGAAATTGGGAGGCTTGTGGCTCAGTGCTCCTGTTTACAGTGGAAGCGTCCTGGGGTGGTGGTGGTGGTGGGGGTTCCCTTACTGACCATCTCTTGTTTACATCTCTTTCCCAGTCTGTTTTGTCAGATAGACCAGCCATTCTCGCTTTATGCTTCCATTTGTCTGGAGTATCTCTTTCCCAACATTTTACCCCAAGAGTGAATTGGTATCTGATGTTAAGATCCCTTCCACTCCCTCCCTCTCTCCCCTCTCGGATGTGTTTGAGGGAGCACTGGGCAGGGAGATCAGACACCGTCCACCTTTTTGTTTTATTTTTTGGGGTGCAGTCCCTCTCTGGCCTGGAATTTGTCATATAGGTGGGCTGACTAGACTGTGAGCCCATTCTGCCTCCCCAAGTCTGAGATGACAAGCCTCCGCCACCGCCCTTTCCTTTCTTAAGGAGGGTTCTGGGAAGAGAAGTCAAGTCCTTGTGCTTGTCAAGCAGGCACTTTAACTGCTGAGCCATCTCTCCAACCCAAGGTCTGGTTAATCCAGTCTCCTGGCCTGTGTCTTTGAATTGGAGAATCATTAATATGCACATTCCACCATTGCCTCTTCCCTTTTCCTCAGGGAAGGGGAACCCCCTTGGGTACCATTCCACTCTGGGGCATCTAGTCCCAGCAGGTGTAGGCACATCCTCTTCCACAGGCCCGACCAGGCAGGCTAGGTAGGGAAAAGGGGATCTAATGGCAGGGAACAGACACCGAGACAGCCCCGGCTCTACTTGTTCGGGGACTCACATGAAGACTAAGCTGCACATTTGCTACAAATATGTAGGGGAGGCTAGGTCCAACTCCCGTAAGCTCTGTGGTTGGTGGCCTAGATTCTGTGAGCCCCCATGGTCCCAGGTTTGTTGACTCTGTCTTTTTGTTATGTCTTTGACCCCTCTGACTTGCTCACTTCTATCCCCAACTCCTCCATAAGCCTCTCCAGGCTACACCTGATGTGTCTCCATCAGCTGCTGGGTGAAGCCTCTCAGGAGACAGCTATGCTAGGCTTCTGTCTGCGAGCGTAGCAGAGCATCATTGATAGCGTCAGGGGTTGGCTCTCTCATGGGATAGGTCTCAAGTTGGGTCAGTCACTGGATGGCTGTTCACTCAGACTCAACTCCATCTTTATCCCTGCACATCTTGAATGTACTCACTTTTAAGTGGACAATAGTCATAAAGTGCAGGATAACCATGCTACAATCCACAGACCCAAAGAAACTGGGTAATAATGAGGTCCCAAGGGAGGATGAACAAACCTTACTCAGAATGGGAAACCAAATAGTCAGCTGAGGTGGATGTAGAGAGGGGCTTGGGTATGAGAGGTGGTGAGGAGGGGAATGAGGATGGTGATCGGGTGTGGGGAGAAGGGGAGTGAGAGTGAACATGGAAACGGGGTATTGTGGTGACTAGCTAGAGGCCTAGGATGGGAGAGGATATAGGGAGTTTATGGGGGCGAACCTTGCTTAGATTCTCAAAGGGGGGTTTAGAGACTGAAGTGGCCATCTCCTGTAGCCAGGCAGGATTTCCAGAGAAGAGGGGAAAACATCAATCTACCCACAAAACCTGCAACCCAAAGTTTGTGTTGGTGTTTTTTTTTTTTTTTTTTTTTTT
>NC_034603.1:1972150-1989942 GCF_900095145.1 Mus pahari | reverse complement strand
ATAGCAGCCTTATTTATAATAGCCAAAAGCTGGAAAGAACCCAGATGTCCCTCAATAGAGGAATGGATACAGAAAATGTGGTACATTTACACAATGGAGAACTACTCAGCTATTAAAAACAATGAATTTATGAAATTCTTAGACAAATGGATGGATCTGGAGGGTATCATCCTGAGTGAGGTAACCCAATCAGAAAAGAACACATGATGTGCACTCACTGTTCAGTGGATATTAGCCCAGAAGCTCAGAATACCCAAGATACAATTCAGCATAGTATTCTCAGCTGGTGATTTTTTTGTCTTTCAGAACTTGAAGCACACCATCCCAAGGCCCCCTGGCTTATGATTAGTTTCTTGAGAAATCAGCTGTTATTCTAGCAGGTCCATCTTTATCTGCAGCTTGTTTCCGCTTGCACCTTTCAGCAGATGTTCCCAGTGTTTTAGCTGCACGGTGATGGGGGAGGTTCTTTTCTGGTCTTGTTTGCTTCATATTCTGAATTTCTCCTATACCTGCATGACCATCTTTCCCCGGATTTAGGAAACTTTCTGCTAGGATTTTATTGAAATTGTTTTCTAGGCATTTATTGTGAAATTCTTTTATGCTCATGATTTACTGATTGTTTTAAAAGATAAAATTACTTTATTGTAATGAATTCACAAATAAAAACATTACTCAGATTAAGGGAGCCACTGAAATCCTCACCCAGTCCCAAACTCTGTATGTCTCAACGAACTTTTATACAGTTAGAATGGCCATTCTTCTCTAAGAGTTTTGCACTACCTCCATCCGTTATATTTTTATGCATTTTTCTGTAGTGGGCTGGTCTGATGCTACTTGTATTCAAAAGCAAGCCAAGACCCGGTTGCTTCAAGATAAGCAGATCTTCATGTCCATCAGCTTTTGTTGTATAAACCTTGCCCTTCAAGTGATTGGTTAATAAAGATGCTACAGCTTGAAGCTGGGCAGAAAATAGGTAGGCGGGACTTTGGTTCCCAGGCTTGAGGTTTGACGCCAAGTCCATGAGGAGGCAGAGAGGAGGAAGAAGAAAGAAGTCACTATGGGGTAGGTGGATCATGACCGCATGGCCATGGGGCCAACCTGTGAGAACAGGAACAGCCTAAGTAGAATATTACAGAGTAGTAGACAAAATGTCTTAGGGGGTTGATATCTGCCTAGCTCTAGTGCTTTATGGCTTACTATAATTATAAATGTTTTGTGTCTTTTACTTGGGAACTAAATGATCAAAGGTGGGGTAGAAACTATCGAATAATACTTGCTGCAACACTTAACCATTACAAAAAAAGAAAAAGGAAAAAACAGGTAAAAGAGGAAAACAACTAGCTGTATGTTCTCTTTCCTGACGCCTGTACCCTTTTGCCTGCTTTCCATCATCCTGGTTACCTAATGTTACCCTTCCTTGTCTTCTTTCTGCATGTTATGCCACACTTAGCCTTACAGTCATTTACACAGATACATGTATGCACTGTGGGCTAGGATGTGAAATGGGGGAGTAAATGCATGTTTTTCTTTCTGAGTTAGGGTAAACTTGTTTAGCATTATATATTGTAAGTCCATTTATTTTCCTGAAAATGTGGCAATTTTATTTTTCTTTAGAGCTGAATAGTATTTCATTTTATAGACATACATTTTTATTACCCATCTGTTGATGGACATTTTCTTGCTATTATAAATAGAGCAGCAATAAACATGGTTGTCCAGTTATCTGTGTGATGGCTAGGTTATGGGAGTTCTCTGGGTACATGCCCAGGAGTAAACTCACAGGGTCATATAGTGGTAATTCTTTGAAGAACCTCCAAACTGATTTCCACAATGTGTAACTTTACTTTTTTTTTTTAAATCCTACTTTTCTTTTTCTTTTTTTTTTATTATTATTTTCTTTATTTACATTTCAAATGCTGTCCTGAAAGTTCCCTATACCCCCCGCCCCTGCTCCCCTACCCACCCACCCCCACTACTTGGCCCAGGTCTTCCCTTGTGCTGGGTCATATAAAGTTTGCAAGACCAAGGGGCCTCTCTTCCCAGTGATGGCCGATAGGCCATCTTCTGCTACATATGCAGCTAGAGACACAATCTCAGGGGATACTGGTTAGTTCATATTGTTGTTCCACCTACAGGGTTGCATCCCCCTTCAGCTCCTTGGGTACTTAAAATCCTACTTTTAATGATGGTTCTTGAATGCTTTAACCTTCCTTGTAACCCATCACCCAGCAGAGGTAGTGGAAAAGAAAGGATACAGGGGAAGTGGACCTGTTTAGAAAGGTTCTTTGGAGCAGCTCCTGTCTGTGTTGTCTGGAAATCAGCAGTTCAGTTCACAGGTTAGCAGTGGCAGCTCGATCCACTTGTAAACACTTCACAGATACACCAGCAGGCTTAGCAACAGTGGTGACACAACCTAGCAGAAACAGCCAGGCCTCAGCCTCAGCTTGAGTCAACAAGAGGGACCAAGAGGAACACCAGGAGATGTTCTGAGCTATGCCTCATTCGGGAAGGAAGACCAGCGAAGACGTGAGACCCACAAGCATTGCACAGCTAGCTGTACCAGCAAGCCAAGCTCTCTATCACTACTAGGACTGTGGAGTCCTATTGATACCCTCCAAGCATCACGTGTCCTCCACGTGCCCTGCTCCAGCACGCCTCAGCACATGTATCCAATCAGCCCCAGTCTTTAGAAGTGGCAACAAACTGTAGCACATCACCACCTTTTTGGTGCGTCTCGCTCTATGGCAACCAGACAAGTGCAGCTCAACTACGCAATGTCAGGCAGACCAATACATGTGTGTCATTAGCAAAGAATCCTTCATCACGTGTCCTTTCATCTGCTTGCTTAAGCAGAACTTCCTCTCTGCTGTGTCTGCTTCAGTGAAGTACTCCTTCACGAGTCTGCCTTAGCCTTTCACCTGTGTCCACTATAACGAAATGTTCTTTCAAGTGTTTGCTTCAGCAAAACACTATCCAACCGACTTCCCAAAGAACCCTTCCATTTCCACAGTGGCGGTGTTAGTTTGCATCCCCAGCAACACTGAGTAAGAATTCCTCTTCTCCCTCACATTCTCCAACACTTACCATTAGATTTCTTGCGACAGCACTTCTGAGGAATCTCAAAGCAGTTTTGACTTGCATTTCCCTGATGACTAAGGACATTGAACATCTTTAAAAACAGTAACTGTCCACTCATGCCTCCTTTGTTTGGAACTGTCTATTTAGATTCATTAGCCCACTAGAAAGTAAGCTGATCAAAACATGGAGGGCAAGCCAGGCGGCAGCGCTTCTCCATGGCCTCTGCTTCCATTCTGGGCTCCTGGATCCTGCCTTAAGCTCCTTTCCTGGCTTCCCTCAGTGATGAGCTATAAGCTATAAGCTGTGAAATGAAGTAAGTCTTTTTTTCCCCTTGGTAATTATTCTGTCTTCCCAAAGCTGCTCTCCCGTGCGACATATCTTAGCTGAAGGTCAGGTCCAGTCTCTAACAGAAGTCTCTTGATCTGAGGGTCAGAATCCTGGGAGAGACTCTCTAGCTACAGGGCAGATGAAGGTGGGGTTTCTCCAGATGTGCAGAGCAAATCATGGCTCTTAGTCTCTGCTTATACGGGTGTCATGGGATTCTAGGACTGTGTCTGGTTATCTGAAGTGAGTGATGTCACTGACTTTGGTTATTAGGTCGAGCCTTGGGTGTCATGGGGATCCTGACTAAGCTATTTTTATATGTTTAAAAGGCACTTTTCACTATGTACATTACAGCCCCTTTTCTTGTGGGGCTGAGAGGTCCCACCCCGGGCCTTTTGCTTTTCTAACAGTAAGGGAAAGCCTGGCCATGAGGCAGTACCAGCCGAGCTGAAGGAGGTGTTCCCCTCCCAGCCACTCAGGATGAGCAGTTTCCTTGGCTCTTAGAATGATGGCCTCTTAGGGCCTTTTGTTCTTCTGTTTGAATGTCAAGGCCCAAGGGCAGAGACCTAATTGGCAGCTGTCTCCTGCATCTTCCCCACCCAGTCCTCCCCAGTAGGATAAAGGAAGGCCATTTCTTTCTCACAGAGGGAAGGGGAAATGCCAGCCCAAGAACTGGGAGTGACATGTTCTCCTTCCCACTAGCTTGACAATGGGTGTGGGAGGCTATACATTGAAGTGCTGAAGAATGTTCTGGAATCACAAAGAGAAGCTTGCTCAACCTTGTAAATATGGTAAAGAAAAAAAGGCAACATGCTGAATTATACATGATGGAGAATCAAATCATATGGTATATGAGTTATATTTAATTTAAGTATTTTAAGTAACTGAGTTCACTCATGTCTTATCTCGAGCTCTCGGTTGACCTGCGACCCGGGCTCTCACTGCTGTTTGTTCTTTAAGGAGTCTGGAAGAACTTCTTATGGAAGAAGAGGTTGATTTGGTCTGTAATTCTAGATTGCATCACATTATGGGAGAAATCAAGGTAGGAACAATCACATCGCATCCACAGTCAAGAACACACATGCTTACTGCTCGGCTCTGTCAGAGTCTAGGACCTAAGTCCAGGAAATGGTGCTGTGTGAGTCTCTCCACCTCAGTTAACCTACTGAAGAAAATCCTCACAAGCATGCCCGCCCACAGGTAAACCCAACCAGAACAAGCGCTTACTGAGACTCTTCCGCACTGAATCCGATTGGCAGTGAACAGTGATCTTCATGAAGCCTTATACACTTTCAATGTTTCTAACCTTTCCCTTCTTTGTTTCTTGACAGCGTTACATTATGTAGGTCAGGGTGACCTAGAACCCACTGCACAGCCCACATTGGCTTAGAACTCATACCCCTCCTGTCTGTGTCTTACACGTGCTGGGATCACAGGCATGTGCCGTCATGTTCAGCAACTTATTTCTTTGAAGTGGTCTCACGTACACTTATTCCTTTTAACAGCTGTGTGATATTCCACTATATGGACACACTGATTTATTTAATTGGATCATAAAGAACATTTAGGTACTTCAGCTCCTATGATACCTAGAATAAACATAGAAAATAGTGCTGATCATGGTAAAAAACTAATGGTAATTGTGTCCATTTGTTGGCCACTACCTCAGCGCTATTTTATATATATATCCTCAAAATAAATTTACATGGCAGGCGTTAATTATTCTCAGTTTTTCTAATGAAGGAATTAAGGCACAGAGAAATAAGTCTCTTGCTGCTTTACTTGGAATGTGTTAAAAACTTAATCCTCAGATTCATGTGTGGACTATAGGAGAGGCTTTTGGGTGGTAATGAAGATCAAATGATGTTATCAGGGTGGAGTTATAGTGGAGTAGTAGTTCTAAAGCAGTGGTTCTCAACCTTCCTAACGCTGTGACCCTTTAATACAGTTCCTCATGTTATGGTGAGCCCCCAGCCATAAAATTATTCTTGTTGCTATTTCACAACTGTAATTTTTTGGCTACTGTTATGAATGAATCATAATGTAAATATCTGATATGCAGGATACCTGACATGTGACCCCTGTGAAAGGGTAATTCATCGCCCCAAAAGGGTCATGACCTACAAGTTGAGAACTCTTGCTTTAGAAGACAAGAGACCTAAGCTAATACTTCTGTCTTGCCATATAGTGCTCCCTGCCATGCTAGAATGTGGGAAGAAAGCCCTTGCCAGTGCAGGTGATGCCCAGGGACCTCCTGCTCTCCAGATCTCTTTCTGAACCACCCAATGTCAAGTATTTGGTTATAGCAATAGAAGATGGAGCAGCTGACTGAGGAGATGGGAGAGTTTGTTCCACAAACAGGAAGACACAGGGTTCTCAGCACCCATGTAAAAGTCCGGAACCCTAATGCTGGGGGTATATGTGTGTCTGGGTGGGCAGAGACAGGCAGATCCCATGACTCACCGGCCAGCCCTCTAGCTGAAGTGCTGAGCTCTAGAGTCACTGAGAGAGCCTCGATCAAACCGTTAAGTAGACAATGATAGAGGAAGAGATCCTGATGTCACCTTCCAGTATGTATGCAAACAGAAAAGTACAACGTATAAATACATATAGAGTAAGTTTCTGAAAGTGCCACTTCTTACCAACTTGTCACTTCAAGGCACTATCCTGGCTTATGTTCTCCTTGGCTTGTAAATAAATATAAGCAAACAAAGATGTGTTTTCAGTGGGAGAGACAATTTGTGTCTTGTGGTTCGGCTCGTGCATTGTTATGGGTAATGCAGAGCATGTTTAATTGTTAAAGTTTTTATTGTTTTTTTAAAAGTCTATTCTTTTAGATTTTCAGTATTTTTTACTACTTTATAAGAGAATATTATATATAACTCATAGCTATATATGATATAAAGCTATATTATATATTAATATATAAACTTATATAAGGTACAATATAATATAAAATTATTTTATTTAGACACATATTATGAACTACAACACAAACAGAAAGGTGTCTTTTCTCTTTCCTCTTTCCTCCTAGATGTAAATATTCAAATCAGCCTGAGTGACATGAGGTGGATATGTTACTTAGAGTTGCATGGAGTTTATGGGTTAATTTTAAGAGAAATTATGATATCGAGATTCTTCACTAAGAAAATGATCTTTGTCAAGACTAAACCATGAAGATACATGGCAGAAACAAATCATCCATAGAGGACAGCAGCACTGAAGCTGAGATACACTCTCCACACAAGGAAAAGTCCAGAACCTGATGGGTTTGATGCCAAATCTCACCAAACCTTTAAGGAAGAGCTAACAATAATTCCCCTCAAACCATTTTACAAGGTAGAAAAGAGAGGGCGCACTTCCAAACTCATTCCATGAGGCGGGTGCTCAATGAAATATGTGCAGGCTGGATTTAAGAACACATTAAGTACATCATGATCACGTGAGTTTCATCACAGGGATGTTGCCTCAATACATGCATCAGTGAAAGTGACATACTGCTGAAATATTCCAAAGACAGAATCTACATTGTCATCTAAGTAGACACAGAACAGACCTTAGACACAGTTTAGCATCCCTTTATATTAAGTCCAGAAAGAACTAGGCATAGAAGGAAGGATCCTAGTGCAATAAAGGCTACGAATATCAATCTCGAGGCAACATTGTATTCAATAGGGGAAACAAGGAAAGCATCTCACCTGTTGCCAGGCTTGAGACCAAGTGCCCACCCCCACTGCTCTTCTCCTGTACAACGTAATTCTTAGCTAAGAAATGGAACAAGCAAGAAACAAAAGGAACCAGAAAATAAATGAAATAGGAAAGGGAGAAGTCAAAGTTTCCCTATTTACAGGTGGTATGATTCTATGCTAAAGAATCATATGTGGAGTCTACCAAAAACCTCTTAGGCCTGATACAGACTTTCAATAAAGTAGTAGACTAGAAACCAATATGTAAAAATCAATAGCCTTTCTGCATAGCATCAGTAAACTTTTAAGAAAGAAATCAGGAAAATATCCCATCCACAATAATTTATTTTATTTTATTTTATGTATATGAATGCTTTGCATTTTATGTATATGAATGTTTTGCATATATGTAAATGCACCACATGTGTGCAGTGCCTACACTGGTGTTGGATTCCCTGAAGCTAGAGTTATAGATGGTTCTGAGCCACCATGTGGGTTCTGGGGCCGAACCCAGGTCCTCTGCAAGAGCAGCAAGTTCTCTTAACCACTGATCCGTCTCTAGCCATATAGTGCTTTCATCATAGAAAGATGAGTGAGACTGGGGGTGCATGATATGAAATTCACAAAGAATTAATAAAAAGTTAAAATGAAATAAAATAACATAACATAAAACCACTCATTATGTTATCCCCCAGCCCCAGATAACACAATGGCAGCTTGGTGATGACCCTTGTTAAGCTCTCTGGGGGCCAGCTTGAGAAGCACGTGTTCATGGACACAAGTTACCAAGTTTGTGCTTATCTGTGACTCTGTCATCCTATCAGATTGTCTCTGGCGTTTCTTGTCTCTTTCCACCGTCCTCTTCGGTGTCTCTTTTCCTTTAGAAAGGAGGAATATAGACACAAAACATATAAGATGTTAGTTGTTGTTTTATAAAGCATTTCTTTGTATTTTACTATATAACATTTTCTTAAAAGTATGCATTTCTGGAAAGCTTAGTAAATTTTTGTTTAGAGTGTTATGCATTTAAGGATGAGAAACATTCTTTCAGTGTCCCATCATTTCCTGTCTTTCTAATCAAGAGTAGATTAAACTCATAAAATGCTCTTTCATCTACTTGATTCTGTGAAGAACAAAACATTTAAAATCAAGTTATCTGGGTGATAGGGTACTTACAGCCCACCCCGAGTTCCTCTGTAGGGAGGGAAGCGGCTGGTTCTGATTCGCATGTCATTGGCTGTACAGGCTTTCCATTTCTTCTTAAGTCAATTTTAATGGGTCACTTATGAAAAGAATTGTTCTTTTGTCTCTGTTTTTCAATAACTTGGTAAAGTTCTCCATAGTTTTTTGTGTTGTTTATTTAATATAAATTATACCAGCTTTTATTTTTTTATTTTTTAAATTGTTCATTGTGCCTTTTCTCTTTTTTTGACAGGATGATCAGAGATGTGTCTGTTAGTCTTTTAAGATGCTTTATTTCTCAATACTTTCTCTCATTACATTTGTTAATACCTTCTTTGAGCTTATACTGTTATGTTTGTAATTGTGGTGGTTTGAATGAAAATGACCCCATAGACCCATAGACCCATAGGGAGTGGCACTATGAGGAGGTGTGGCCTCCTTGGCATAGGTGTGGCCTTATTAGAGGAAGTATGTCACTCTGGGCGGACTTTGAGCTTTCAAAAGCCCACTCTAAGCCCACAGTGTCTTGTTCTTCTTACTGCATGCAAATCTGGATGTAGAACTCTCAGCTCCTTCTTCAGCACCGTGACTGCCTGCATGCTGCCATGCTTTCTGCCATGATGATAACAGACTAAACCTCTGAAACTGTGAGCCAGCCACAGTTAAATGTTTGCCTTTATAAGAGTTGCCATGGCGGGCAGTGGTGGCGCATGCTTTTAATTCCAGCACTTGGGAGGCAGAGGCAGGCAGATTTCTGAGCTTGAGGCCAGCCTGGTCTACAGAGTGAGTTCCTGGATAGCCAGGGCTACACAGAGAAACCCTGTCTCAAAAAAAAAAAAAAAAAAAAAAAAGGAGTTGCTGTGGTCATGGTGTACCAATAGAAACCCTAACTAAGTAATTTTGAGCTTTCTTCTGAGGTGGTAGATACTTTAAATTTAATTAAAATTTGATTACCACAGAATGTGGTAATGTATCAATTAATCACATGCTACCCTTTGAATATATACACTTAAACATGTACATTTAAAAAACTAATTCAATTCAAAACTATAACTATTCAAGGTTGTGCCTTTCCCCAAGGGTTCAGCAGTAACTGCATTGCAGGGATTTAATATGCAGAGACTTTGATTATCTTTCAGTTTTTAATTTTTAAATGTTCTGACCTGCTACTACTTCTTTGATCAGTAAGATTTTTAGAAACTTTAACTTCTTGATCATTCCAGAAATTTCAGCATGCATCTTCTCTTACGCGAACAAGACTAAAGTCAGCGAATATTCCTCCCTGCTGAACAACGAGGTCACCGGCCAGTGACCTTACCATTTGTTTGGATTGATATTTTTACTCTATCTTATTTCTCTCTCCAAACTAGATTTCAGTGCCTTTTAAAAAATAGCATCTATTAAGATTTACGTACATTCAGTATTCCAGCTGACAGCTCAACAGTGTCCTCAAAGATGCTTATCCTCCTGCCTGAAGCTCATCTTTCAGATCTCTACATAGTAAATTCTCTTAATTCATGTGCCTAAATGTGTAAGGATTTCCCTTGTCTGTGTATCTATATTTAGAATGAGTTGCTTGATTCTGCATAGTTTGCCAGCGCATGAAAAGGCAGCGTCAGACTTTTACCCTGATTTTATTGAGACGCCACATTCTATAAAATGCACAGTTCAAATCACACAGCTTGAAAACCAAAGCCTAAAGCTGCAAACGTCCCTCAGGCCTCTGCCAGCACAGATTCTCCTCTTCCCTACCCTCTGTTCCCTAGGCAACACTGTCCTGTTCGCTCTCTCAGCCACATTAGCTCTCGATTTTCTGAAATTTTATATTAAAAAACTCATACCATGTATAGAGTCTTTCATTTGACATTTTCATGCAAGAAAATTATTTCAAAACTCACCTGTGCTGTTTCAGGGTTAGCAGCAAATGTCCTTCATTACTGTACTGTGTTCTGAGATCGTAACACTCTGGTGGAGAATTAAGGTGTTCTCAGTTTGGGCATAGTACAATTAAGGATGCTATGCGCATTTTTTGTTGTGGGTTTTTCTGTATCACTATTTGTACTGATATAAGCTTTTATTTCTTGTGAGTTCATATGTACAAGCATTGTGGCTGGTTCAGACAATAGGAACCTATGCTACAGATGGGCCTAACAGTTTAAAAACTTGCCAAACTGCTTTCCAAATTAGCTGTGTCATTTCACACACCCTTGGGATATATGAAGCTTCCAGTAGTTCCAGATCCTTACATATTCTTGGTATTAATGGTGATGCTTAACCAACCTCAGGCTTCCACATACATGCTCACAAGTGTTGTCCAAGTACATGTGAGCATGCCTGTACACACCACACACATATACTCATGCAAAAAGTCATTTATGTATTCAGAACTGTTTCTAAATTCCTTTATTTCCTACTAAGACCACACTGAGCTACTAATCTTCCAGTTCTATTCCTCCCAAAGTTGTCTTGAGTGCACTAGGTCAGCTGAGATTCTCTGGGACGGTAAGAAGCTGTTTAATCGTCACAGAAAAAAGCCCTGAAGCCATTTCGCTTGAGGTCTGAATCTGTAGATCAAAAGTAGGAGACAGGGCACTCTGATGCTATGAAGGCCTCTGTGTCATAGTCTTTCCATTGCATCTTCAGTTCTCTCAGTAACGTCTTGAAGTTTCCAATGTATCAAACGCATGAGTATCATGGAAGATTTATCAGTATATGCTTGGTGTTTACATGCTCTTTTGAGGTATTGGCTTTTAAATCACAACATCAAAATTTTTATTACTGCTAGTCAGGGACACATTGAACATTTGCATATTTATCTTGTCTCTTGTAATCTTTCTAAACATATTTACTAATTCTCATGGAGTCTTTGTAGAACCTTTGGGTCTTTTTTCTCTTTGTGTGTGTGTGTGTGTGTGTGTGTGTGTGTGTGTGTGTATCTGGGTAAGTGGGAGGACAGACAACCTCTAGTGGTGTTCTTCCTCAGGAATATCCACCTTGTTTCTTGAGGCAGATCTGAGACTAGGCACACCAGTTGGTGATCCCAGAGACCTGGTTCCTTAGCCTTGGAATGACAAGTTAGTGCCACCATGACAAGTTCTTCATGGGTTTCAGGGATTGAACTCACATCCTCATAGCTGCATAGCAAGCCCTTTAGTCATATTGTGTGTATATGGTGTGAGACTTTCTCTTTCTCCCTAGGTTTGGCACTATTTCTTTCATTACCTTTAGTTCCTTGTACCATTTTTCTTTTTATAGACACCTTGATCGATCCTCATTCCCAGTGTTAGAGACAAGTGCAGGCAGACGGCCTTATGTGATGCTGATCCCAAGGATCCGGTGCTGCATGGTTGAATTTGATGCTAACTCTAGTGGATGTTTGTGGTGTTCTTTGTTTGCTTTGTTTTTCTATTCTTTATGAAACTGAGGATTTTTTTCACTAGTAGTTTTAGAGGTTGCGTTTTAGAGTAAACGCTGAGATGTTTTAGGTCCAGTGATTTTTCTGCACCTACTGAGAATATATGACTTTCCCTTTTAGTTTTACTATGATGAATAACATTGACATTTGACTCTTAAACTCATACATATTCTTAGAATTAAAGTAATTTTTATTTTACTTTTATTCTTCATTTTATTAATTTTTTTTATTGATAGAGTCTTACTGTGTAACCCAGTCTGGCCTTGAACTTGCATTCTCTTGCTGTAGACATTCAATTGCTAGAAGAATAAGTGAATCATTGTGTCACCACACCTGACTTGAACTCTATTGGGTCATGAGGACTTCTCTGCTCTAAATGTTGGTGGACTTGACAAGCTAAAGCCGCTGTGTTTACATCTGCATTTATGAGAGATGCTGGCTCGGACTTTGTCAGTTCTTAGTTCACTTTTGTAGTAATGCTGTCCTTATAGAAACAGTTGAAAATCATTTATTCCTTTTAATTTTCTAGATGTGTTTGTATATAATCAATATTATTTATTCCGTAGTTGTCTTAATTAGTTTTTTATTGCTGTGACAAAGTGCCATGGCCAAAGAAACTTACAAAAGATGTTTAGTTGTGCTTACAGTTTCAGAGGATTACAGTCTTTGATGGCGGAGCAAGGTATGGCAGCCAGACCAGCTGAGAGCTCACATCTTAATCCACAAGTTGGAAGCAGAGAAGGAAAGAGAGAGAGAGAGNAGAGAGAGAGAGAGAGAGAGAGAGAGAGAGAGAGAGAGAGAGAGGAAGAAAGAGAGAGAGCTCACTGGGAATGGAGTCTTTTGAAACCTCCAAGCCCACCCCCAGTGACACTCCTCCTCCAACAAGGCCACACCTTCTGATCCTTCTTAAATAGTTCCACCAACTGTGGACCACATATTCAAATACAAGAACGTATGGGAACCATTCTCATTCAAACCATTGCAATAATGTTTGAGAATACTTACCAGTACAGCCATCTAGATTCAGGGGTTTGTTCTGGAATGACTTTGAGTTTCAAATTTATTTTTTAAAATAGTTTTAGTGATGCAATTAGAAGTGAATGTCATTTATTTTGTTTCTGATAGTGATATGTCATGTACTGTATTCTTGTTCTAACATATTGAACTAGCTACATATTTCTAAGTTTGTAGTTTGCTTTTTTTATATTTTGTTTGTTTATTTGAGACAGGATCTCACTATGTAGCAGCCCACTCTGTGGACCAGGTTGAACCTGAACTCACAGAGCTCCATCTGCTTCTGCCTCCTGAGTGCTGCGATTAAAGGCATATCCCACCATGTTTGGCTTGTTTTTGAGGTTGTATTGGTCATTTAAAATAGACAGACTTTGGGTTAATTGATTTTTTTCTAATTTTAAAAATACTTCATGAGAGTTGAGTGTGGTGGCACACGCCTTTAAACCCAGCGCTAGAGAGGCAGAGGCAGGTGGATCTCTGTGTTCAAGGCCAAATTATTCTACAAAGGAAGTTCTAGGTCAGTTGGAGCCATACTGTGAGAACATTGTCTAAAAAAAAAAAACCAACAGAAAAAAACAAAAATTTCACTGACTCTAGTTGAAATTTTCATTTTTTTCTTTTTTCTGGTGCCTTCAAATTTAGCTTGTTCTCTGGTTTCTTAAGGTAGTTTGAGACCATTAGCTTGAAGACTCCTTTCTATTCAAATATAAGCTTGTAGTGCTGTAAATTCCCTTAATTATGGACTCTGTGGTGGCTCATAAATTCTGACATGTTTTCACTTTCATTTGCTTTGAAACACTTACAGATTCCTTTTGTTTTGCCTATTTGACCTTTCAATTATTTATGAGTGTATTATTTAGTTTTAAATATTTGTGGACATTTCAGAGATCTTTCTGTTATTAATTTATAATTTGATTTCATTGTGGTTAAGGAACATGCTGTGTAAGACTAGGCTCCTTCTAAGTTTATTGAGATTTGTTTTATAGCCCAAACTGTGGTGTATCTTGGTAAATATTCTTTGTGCATTTGAAAAGAATGTGTATTCTGATGTTGGGTGGAGTGCTGTATAAATGCCAGTTGGGTCAGGTTGGTTAATTCTGTTGTTCAGGCCTTATATATCTTTACTGATTTCCCTCTACTTATTCTATCCATTCTTGAGAGAAAGACATTGGCATCTTTGGACACAATTTCTTCTCTTAGTTCACTGATATTAATTTTCCAACATGTTTTATTTCATTTATGTTCAATGTTTTACATTGATGAATTTTATCATTATAAGATGAATGTTTTATCCCTGTTAATATTTTTATGTTTTGAAATCTCATCACTCCAGTTTTATTTGGACTGGAGATAATCAATTTCCTTTTATCATCCTTCTGCTCTGAATTTTCTCTTTATATATAAAAAGCAGTCTCTCTTGGCAGGATAGAGTAGAGTGTTTATTTGTTTGAAAAACCCTTTAATTGCAGACATTTACAGACATTACACATATGAGTTCCAGTGTAATGCTTTGGTATGAGTTTTCTGTATTCCCATCTCTCCTTTCTTCTGTTTTCCTCTTTTGTTCTGCTTTTTGAAATCTGATTTTTAAAATGATTTTCTGTTCAATCTCTTTTGGTTACTAAGAATAACTGCTTTGTAGATGTAGTGGTTATTTTAGGGCTTACAGCAACCATTGCTTGCTTATCACACCCAAGTGACTACAGGCCCCTGCACACATAGTATACTACCTGTCAGTCAGTGTCCACAGTATCAGTGCACAGCATCAAGCAGCTTTCTGCCACTCCCCACTATTCCACAGACCAGTGGTACACTGCTTGTGGTAATACTGTAAGCATAATACTGTATGCATTCTACACACACACACACACACACACACACACACACACGAGTGTGCGTCTTCTTCATTCACATGATACTAATTGTCATTTTTTTACCTATATGCATAAATTATAAGCCACACATTATTGGGCTTAATTAGAGCACACTCTGTAATTTTAAGGATCTTTCTAGTTATCCATCTGATTTCTACCTTACATATTAACATTGCTTGAGTTTCAGGTCTGTTAGTAATTAATTTGTTGGAAAACGCCATTATTTTGCCTTAACTTTTAGAAAATGTGTTTTCGGAGTGTGCAACTACAGATTCATATATCATTTTTCCTTTGACACTTTAAGATGTTCTTTGCTTTTTATTTTCCAAGAAAGAATTTTGGCATTATTTTAATTCTTGGACACATCTTTTCTGCTGGCCATTTTGGGGGTATTTTCTTTAACCCTGGCTTTGAGCTGCTCCACTCTAATGTACCTGTGATGCACTTTGATGCCGTTCACTGATGTTTATTGAGGCAGAGCTCAGTTGAGCTCTTGGATGCTCCATTTATAGTTAATGTCACACTTGGAAACTGTGTGGCTGTTATGTCTTCAAGTATTTCCTCTGTCTGCTTTGTTCCTTCAGGGACTCCAGTTACGCATGTTACATGGCATGAAGGTCCCCACAGCTTACAGATTCTTCTTTCATTGTTATTTTTCTGCTGGCTTCTCTCCCCTCCTTTGCATAGTTTCTATCACCTACCTACCTCACAGACAGGAATATTTCTCTCTCACTATCTTATTTGCCTTCAATTCTCAGGTAGTAGATTTTTTTTTTTCATCTTGGACATTAGAAGTTTTATCTCTATAGATTTGATTTGTGTGTGTGTGTGTGTGTTTTTAAACCCTTGGTTCCCTTTTCTTAATCTTTTGAACAAATAAGTTATAGTTACAGTAACCAACTTACTGGCCTTGTCTAGTAACTGATGAGTTTGTTTCAGTTCTGACTACATGAGACATTGTATCTTCCACTCCTTTGAATGCCTGGAAATACTTTGAAGGAAGAATTTCCCTTAAATAATTATATTTAATATATGCAGGAGGACGGCAGCTAACGTTGCTTTCACTTCATATAGCACAATGTTTTAAAATGTCCACATTAGGAACAGTTCAGTCTAGCTAACAAACAAACGCGTTATTCGTATCGCTATCATCTTGAAAAGATAATGCTTCTCCTCACATTTTTCATTAACATAGTAACTTTGCTGCACAATGGAGGTCCTGACATCTATGCTTCAGCTACTGCATCTATTCATCTTCTGATGAGCATCTTCACGTATCTACCCAGGATGCTAATGCCCTGCACTTCGCTGCTCTCCCAGCTTCTATGACAAAGGTCCTGCACATGATGAGGTCATGAGCTGTCTTTATTTCTGTGCTTGATTTATTTCACTTAACATTAAGTTTTACAGGGTAATCTCTATTTTCACTAATAATAGGATGTCTTTTTTTTTTTTTAACATGAAGTAAAACCCAGTTGTGTGTATATGCTACATTCTGTCAATCCCCTCATTTCTGGATGGCTAGTTAGGCTAGGCCTGTGTCTTCTGTGCTGTAGATAATATTGTGATAAACACAGGGGTATAGACTTACTTTGATATAGTTTTTCCTTTGGGTATGCATTCAGCAGTGGGATTGCTGGGGCATGCAGTAATTCTGTTTCTTAAAGGAACCACCACCCTGCCTTCAGCAACGGCTGTACTATAATTGTATATTATAAATCACATGACACATTATGTTATATGCCTATAATTTTTATTGGGTATCAGATATTATAAATTTCACATTGTTGGCTGTTGCACACTTTTTGTTTCTCCTCCCGCCCCTGCACTTAGCATCAACAACCTAAAGTTAAGAGACTAATTTGAACTGATACAAGCTTACATCCAATATTATTAAACAATTCTCCTTCCTCACTCCTCTGCCCAATCCTCTTCAGTTTGTTGATGTTGAGATGCTACATATTTTGTGTGTTATATGCCCCAGATCTAAACTAATGATGTTTTGAAATGTATTTATTTCTTGAATAATGCAGAAAGTGAACATAGAGTCACAAAATATTGCTATTATATTAGTTTTTAGAATAAATAGTTATATATATAACTATATATTATATATTATATAATATATATAATATATATATATATTATATATATATATATATATTATATATATATATTAGTTACAATGGAGTTTTTGTGGTTTTTTGGGGGAGGTCTTTTCTGAGCAGATTTCTTTCACTAGACATGTTTGGTCATATATTAGCATGTGTGGTCACATACTAATTCTAATATTTTTTGAACAGTCTAGTCTTTAATGTCTAGCTTCAAAAATGGAAAAGAAAAATGAAGAGAAAGAGGCAGGGGCTATTAGTATCTTCAACTCTGGGCTGAAGAGATTGGCTCAGAGGTTAAGAGCACTCACTGCTCTTCCAGAGGTCAAATCCCAGCAACCACATGGTGGCTCACAAACATCCGTAATGAGATCTGATGGGTATAGTGTACTTACATATAATTAAAAAAATATATATCTTCAATCCCTCTGGAAGTGACTTCCAACGGTGGTAAGGCCCTGTCCCTCTGAGCGGAGCTATGCTGCAATGGCCAGCTTCCTTTATCCACATCTTTGTCATCAGAAGTAGAAACGGAAAATCTGACTGCAGGTGACCAAACTGTGAAGAACAGTGTCCCTTTCACCTGCCTGGGCTCTCTGAAGATGTGTGCAGGCTGCTTCCAGGATGCACACAGAACTTCCTGCCATGGGACCACTGAAAGGGGTGAGTGGCTACCCTGGGGCTGTGACTTCCCTGGAGCTTGCAAGTCTCCATCTGGTTCTAGGGTTTGAAACCCCTGTCTCGAAAAACCAAAAACCAAAACCAAACCAAACTAAACCAAACCAAAACCACCACCACCAACAACAAAAGAACCCCTGGTGCTTTCTACCCACCATCCTTCCATCCAATTAGCTTTGGCTGTTATGTATGCTAGCTACAAGGTCCGTCTTGCTGTTTAAGTACAGTGGATGGTTCCCTGAAGAAATACCTAATCTCCTCATGCATTATATCCTTATTTACCTCTGAAAGTTTAAATATGTTAATAACACTTGTTCTAAGTCCTTATCTGTTGGTTCCAATTGTAATGTCCGTTGTGTTGTATTTTCTCCTAGGTTTGGTTTTAGCTGCTTGCTTCCTGAGCTGACACATTTTATTTTATTCTATACAT
>NC_034603.1:1960273-1972082 GCF_900095145.1 Mus pahari | reverse complement strand
ATATATATATATATATATATATATATATATATATATATATATATATATATATATATATATGAAAGCCTGGGCCATTTAGTTCCTCAAATGAAAGATGCCTTATTCTACCCGGCAACTGCAGTGTCTGACCGTTCCCCCGGTCTGATTGAGTTGAAGCGGGGTTACAGCACTAACTGGATTGAATTAATCCGAAGTTGACACTCAACCTCCTACTCTTGAGTTCTTGTGTTAGAAAAAAGTAAGTCACATTGAGACCATGTTTGTAGTTTCAGATAGTTTAGTATGCTTTTGAATTTAGCTCTGTCAGGTACAAGAATATTTTTATCATGAGGCTGCTAGGCTGTTTACCAACATTTTCTTCATCGTTGCTGTATCAACAAACTTTGGGAGAGGGAAGTTTCAGAGCAGAAAAATATCTGGCTTGAAGGGTCTGTCCTTGTGCTGGAAATGGGTGACAGGGCTCAGTGGAGTTCCCTGCATCTCTAAATGTCACTGTATCTATCACAGATGTGCTTATGGTTAGTTTAGGTTCTATTCCTGAGGTGTAGAGGTGTCATCATGATTTATTTTTGTCTATTATTTCTTACTGGCCCCACAGAAAAGTATTTTAGTCAGAAGGTGCTGTACAGGTTACAAGGGGGGAAGGCAGTAATAATCTTACCTCACTGGCTCCTGCATGTTACAAGACTGACCAGCTTGCAAAATCTGCTCCCTGGTACAACAGTGATGATGGTGTTGGTATAGCAATCACTTACGATTGCCCATGGGGCCTGCTCCCAAGGAGGGACTTTATGCCTGGCATTGTAAACCTGGTCAAAGCCCATAAGTGGGGCCATTGTAGACTCTAGGGATAACCCCATTATTACAGTTTTACTAAATGGTCACGCTGTCAAACTGAATTCTACAGCATTATGTTTATACCTATAGGTTTGTGCTAGTCTCAGGCCTGACACAGAGAAGCTTCTTTTTTGCAATGGGTAGTGGTTAATCAAGAGTCTAATACCTAGTCATAGTGCTGGCAATAAATGGATGAATGCTCTGGTGGGCCATCTATATCAACTTCCTGAAATCCAAGGCCCAGAGACTACATGGAAGACAGGAAGGGAAGAATGTAAGAGTTGGCAGATGGGGAGAGCAGCGGAATGCTGGTCTCTGAACATGGCAGACACAGCTACAACATGGCCGTAGTACATGCAAGTTCACAGTGCAAGATCTGCACAATATCAAGTCAATCAAAATCCCAGCATGAATGGATCCTCCCTTGTTGGTAGTTGATGGGTACTGAGACAGGAGGTGGGGAGGGGAAGGAGAAGAGGGGGAGGGGGAGGCAGAGGAGGAGGGGGAGGGGGAGGGGGAAGGAGGGGGAAGGAGAAGAAGAGGGAGAGGGAGACGGAGAGGGGGAGGGAGAGGAAGAGAGAGAGAGAGAGAGAGAGAGAGAGAGAGAGAGAGAGAGAGAGAGAGAGAGAGAGAGTTGCTTTTCTTTAGGGATGAAGACACTGGTAGGCCGCTCATACTCCAGTGGATGGCCACCCACTCATGCACATATGGGCAGAACTAATTGGACTGGGGCATTATTAATAACCCAAACAAAAGCTAAAAAGAGGACTTGAAGTTGGGAGGAGGACGGGCAGGGAGGGTTAGGGGAAGAGCTGGAGTGTGGTCAGTATACACTGTATAAATGTATGAAACTTACAAAGAATAAAATATACATTATTTAAAGAAAAGTGGGGCTTTGATTTTTCCCCAGGTTTTTCTCACGATCACCACAGGATTAGGCATTTTTTTCATATCCTAATTGGAAGTAAGAGACGTAGGTGGGATCCTCGAGTGCAGGGCTTTGCTGAATCTTCTCATGCAGCCTGTGTTTTATGCTCACATTATGACAGGAGCTCACATTCGCCCTGGATGCTCTTTGAGGCTTCGGCTACATGGTTCCTTCTTTTCAGAGTCTTCTGTGAGTTCTCTGGGGCACCAGGTGAGATCACTACCAACCAACTTTTGCTTTAGGGATTTCAGGTTTCATAAGTCATTTAAATTTATCCCCAAGTATCTGCGAAGACAGACAAATGGGTGAAGATTCTCGTGGGAGACTTCATCCTCCCTCCCCAGGACATTCAAAATTAAGGGTGGCAGAGACAACAGTGCACAGTGTGTCTATGTGGGTGCCATAGCTGTCTTCCCGAAAGGCTCAGGAGCCTAAGGGTCTGACCTCTGTCTCCAGATGTGTAGCCATTTCAAAGCCAAGCACTGGCTCTAGAGACCCATGGGGGGGGGGGATGGCTCGGGACAATGGCAGAGTGGTGTCCATCTTTATGGCGTGCGGGGTTGTGGCTGCTCTGAGATCTGCTTCCATCCCTCCAACCATCTTGTTTAAAAAGGGGTTTCAGGGTTTTATCCAGTGTTTCTAGGCATCACCCTGGGGTGCTGGCTCAGTGCTGCTAACCCACCATGTTTTCTGGAAGGAGCATTTATTACTTCTTTTGATATTTTGAGGTAAGTCCTGTAGGCTCAGGAACTGCTAAGTCATACACAGAGAGCTGTGCACCTTTGCTTTAGCCCAGTATGTGTTGACCATCGCCCAGAAGCAGTTTCATTGGCTGGTCACCTTAGTTTATCTTTTCCGTTCTTCAGGAACCCATGCTGGCCCCTCCAACACCAACTTCCTTTACTGGACTCTACTCTGGGGAGGTTCAGACCAGTTTGGAGGAGAGGAGCCATGGTTTTGGAACTTGATGTTGAGGCTTCGAGTATGGAATTAAACAGCAACAATGCTGAATTTGTGGTAGAGAACTCATTTTGTGACCCTGCTGTCAAGAGTCCACCAGCACCCTCCTGAATGATCTGAAAGAAGTCCTTGCTCCTCTCCAGAGACAGTGACACTCCCGGGCTTTGCAGGAAGTGTCACTAGTCATTTCACCACACACGACCCCAGTAGTGACACTGTTTCTTGTGTCACAAGGCTCACCCAGGCACAGATCTTGATTTGCACCGTTGCTCTGTTGCAGCAGGAAGGAATACTGGGGAGAGCTATGTGGCTGGCTTGGGCATGGCCTCGGGAATTGTCCTGAGCACTCGGAAGTCTTGTTCTTATCTTCTCTTACCTCTATGACTGTGATGGTCTCAGCATGGGCCTTTTAGCCTCCAATCCTTACCCCTCCACTCATCTAAGCAGGCAATGTTCAAGGCAAGTTCCCCTTGCTACTCTCTTGGTGTACACACTTCAGTGGCTCCCTAGTGCCTCAGGACAAGCCAGCAGCTTTTCTTTCTCATTCCAGCCCACCCTGTCCTGGTCTTTTCCTTACTCCAGCCACGCAAAGCACCATTCAATCCTTTCACTGGGTCTTACTCTCTCAAAAATTTGTATACCAAGTTTCATTTCTCTGGGGCAGGTTCTCTCTCTGTGTGTCTCTGTATCTGTGTCTGTTTGTCTTTCTCTCTGTCTCTCTATGTGTCTCTCTGTCTGTCTGTCTGTCTGTCTCTGTCTCTCTATGTGTGTCTCTCTGCCTCTCTGTCTGTCTGTCTCTGTCTGTCTGTCTCTCTGTCTGTCTGTCTGTCTCTGTCTGTCTCTCTGTCTGTCTGTCTGTCTGTCTCTGTCTCTCTATGTGTGTCTCTCTGCCTCTCTGTCTGTCTGTCTCTGTCTGTCTGTCTCTCTGTCTGTCTGTCTGTGTCTGTCTGTCTGTCTGTCTGTCTGTCTGTCTGTCTCTCTCTCTCTCTCTCTCTCTCTCTCTCTCTCTCTCTCTCTCTCTCCAGCCTAGGCTGACCTTGCGGGTCCTCAGTCCCCAGCATCAGGTCTACAGATAGGTACTCAGTGCTTATGGTCCAGTAGTTCCCGTCAGTTGCTTACAGGATATAGTTTAGGAGTCTCTTGTTTTGGCTCAGCTCAGCTCTGGGGCTCTCATAACCATTTACATGAGCATTGCTGAGTATTCACACAGAACTATGTAAGTGTGGGCAACCACCATGGCACCGGGTCTTGGAATTCAGAGTGTGCGATGCTGTAATTGCTATTCCTGCCTTACAGAATGGAAGGGGGAGGCACAGAAAGGCCGAGCCATTTGCTCAGAGTCACACAATTAAAAAAATGGCAGCCTCGAGTCAAGTCCAGGCAGCCAGGTACCGGAGAGTCTAAGCACCGTGCGACAGCAGGGCTGACTTCTGGAAGCTTCTCGAGACAAAACTGAGATTCCAGTGTTAGATTCTGGGTGCCAAAAACTCAAGGAAGGAATGAGTTGGGGGCCTTGGGGAGGAGAAGACATTGGGAAAGGTAACGCTGTGGTCTTGGGGTATCCTGGCTACACGAGGGCCCTGGAGGAGAGTTTCAGCCCCTTGCTTCAACCACCCTGTGACCTTGGGCAGGAAGCCACGATGAACCCTAGTGAGGGAGACTCCCGAAACCCCTGGGCTGGAAAACAAGTGTAGCTAAATGTCAGAGTTTAGAGCCCCAGCCAGGCCTGGGTCCTGTTCAGGAGCAAAGCTCGGCTAGAGGCTCCACCAGAGCAGAGCAATTCTTGGAGATTGGCGCATAGGACCCCACACCCACATGCCAGCCAGGGCGCAGGGGATGCTGCATGGGTGTCCCGGTGGCCAGGTCAGGGTGAGACAGCCTGGGCTGTGTGGGGCAGCAGGCAGCTGGGCCACCCGGACACCTCTGACAGGCAATTTCCAATTTCCTATGGAATGAAAGTGTCAAAGTGAGTGTCCCGTCACTGTCTGCTGCCTCCCTGGGAGGGGAGAGTGACTGCAGCAGGCTCAGCCTTGGGCCTTTCCCAAACAAACAGCATCTAAGAGAGCCCCTGTGGGCAGTATGGTGTGGGAGCCCCGGTTCCTACCTGCTTGGGTTACCCTGGGAAGGCCTGTCTTTCTGGGCCTGTTTCTCCCTTTGTGGAAGGGGGTTTGAGGGAGGGTATACCGGAGGCCCTTTCCAGCTCCGGGATGCTCCATTCTGTAATGAAGTTGGGTGTGGGAAAAGATGAAGTCTAAGGGGAGAGGGGGAAGGGGCTGGAATCTTTCTGGGTTGGAACAGCTAAAGGAACCTCTGTTCAGCCCCAGCCCCGAGCTCCCAGATCCAGCAGCCGAACTGGGATCCACCCAAAATCAGCGCGGGGAAGCCAAAAGCATGAGTAAGGAGGGGCCGGGGCCAAGCATGTCACTGCACAAACAGCCAGCCCCCTCCGGGGTCCCATTGGTCCTGTCGGGGGAGGAGACGGCTGTTGGGGCCCCCTCAGCCACCACCTCAAGCTCACTGGCTTGGCCCAGAGATTCAGGGTGGAGGCCTGACTGTGGACGTGGCCGGGGAGTCCTCAGGAAGAGCTGGGGGAGCCCGGGGGCCCCCCGTAAGGCCAGGCTCTGAGGGCTGGACTTCCATGTGACACAGCCCAGGGTTTTCTGGGATGGTCTCCATGCTGGATCGCCTAGAAGGTCCTGATTTTCTGACCTCGACCATTCTTCAAACTTGCAGAACCCTAGCAGTCTCCCGGGCCTGCTCTGTGCATCTTCACGGGCATTCCCAACACACTTGTGGGTTTATTTCTGTCAGGTTCCTGGCTCCAGGATAGCCCCATTGCCCAGTTTCTCTAGCTGGTGTTCTGGAATTGATCCCAGAATCTCTCCCTCACTACCCCATCCAAGAGCTTCCCTTGTCCTGTCTGCTGCCAGTGCTGTCGGTCTGTTCTCCTGTAACATGTGACTCGCTGCTTGAACCTCAGTCGTTTTACAGTCTGCCTAATCACCGTCCAGTTTTCCTACGACTGTCTCCAATTTTTTTTTTCTTACTCTAATAACGAAAACAAAGCAGTGGTAATAACCCACGTTCTGCATTCCCGTTCCCATGTCTCCTGCAATCCCAGGGAACCAATCTCCTGCGTCCTGTGTTTGCTGCTCCAGCGCTGCCTGCATTAGTTAGCATTTTCATCACAGTGACAAAAATACCCGACATAAACAACTTGGTGGAGGAAATATTTCTTTGGGCTCACAGTCCATCCTGGTGTGGAGGGTGTGCTGGATGTAGCTCTGAGCTGAGTATCCCAGGCTGCCTCTGCCAGGAAGCAAAGAAGAGAGGATGCTGTACTCCGAGACTGGTACCCACAGCCTCTGTGGGATGATGCTAACCACTTCCAGGGTGATGTTCCCCTCAGAAAGTTCTCTTAGGAATCGTTCTTACAGACACACCAGGTGTGTACTGTACTGGTCCAAGTGCTTTTCTTTCCGGTCAGACAAAAATTAATCATCACTCTTCCTTGACTACATGGACTCCCAGAACCCACTTTTCAGTGCTATAAAAGGCAATATTTTGCATGTAGTTCTCAGGAATGGGCTTCTTCACATCTATGGTTGTGCCAAGCAGATTAGATGTTTCGTATTGTTTGTCTGTTACATTTTTAAGATTTTGTTTTTATGTTTTTGAGATTTTAAAATTGTATTTTATGGGTATCTTGCCTGCATGTATGTCTGTATTGCAGTGCATACTTGGTACCTGTGAAGGCCAGAAGGGTGAGATCACTTGGAAATGGAGTTACAGACAGTTGTGAGCTGCTTCGTGTACACTGGGAATTGAACCTGGACCTTCTGAAAGAGCAACCAGGGCCCCTACCCACTGAACTATCCCTTTGGCCCACAAGCAGGTTGTTTGATGCACAGGAGAGATGCATAGCTCTCTCTCCCATGCTGGCTTTGCAATAATGGTTTGAAGCTGTCTCCTTCCAGAGGCAGAGTCTTTCTCCCTGTCTGGGAAGTCTTTGTGTGCATGATGCTTTGCTCTGACTAAGATAACGTAGCAGAGGTGATAGTGTGTGCCTTTTGAGTTTAGGCCTTGCTATGGTTTGAATGTGACTCCTCCCCACGCCCCACTTAATCCTTAAATTCCTATGTTAATTGTATTTGGAGGCAGCAGGGACTCTGGGAGTGATTGAGCAGATGAAGCTATGTTGTCCCCCATAAAGGTATTAGAAGCTTCCAGAACCAGCACTTCTGTTCTTTCACCATGCTGCTCGATGCAGCAGGAAGACCCTCCTCACGCCCTTGTGTCATGCCCTTGAACTACAAGTCTCTGAAAGTGTGTCCTGAACAGGCCTCTATTCTTAAGTCATGGCAGCAGAAAATGGACCAAGCCAGACCTTAAGAGTGTCTGTGATATTCTTTACTCTCCTGGGAACTCCAGGAGCATGAGATAAGTTGCTAGGTGATGGGAAATGTGGCCCCACCTTGCCACATTGTTTCAGCCAACAGCCAGTTCTTCTTCAGAAGGCTCAACAAAAGTAACTACTGAACATCTGTGGTGAGTGAGAATAAGGACTCCAAAGAAATAAGCACTGGCTGGGCAGTGGTGGCGCACGCCTTTAATCCCAGCACCTGGGGTGGGGGCAGAGGCAGGTAGATTTCTGAGTTAGAGGACAGCCTGGTCTACAGAATAAGTTCCAGGACAGCCAGGGCTATACAGAGAAACCCTGTCTGGAAAAAAAAAGTCACTGCATTGCAACAGCGCTCTGCCATGTACTGGTAGGTGACTCCAGACTTGATCATTCTCTGCTTTCACATCATTTCCAACAATCAACCTACAGGCCATGAAAGTACAGACATGTAGACCCTGGGGATGCTTCTCAATTGTGTATACACCATAGTTTATGCTATATACACTCTTGGTATATATCATAGATTATATGATGTGGATCCTTGTATGTATATATCACATGCATGCTATATTCTCGTAGCTTTTACTTGTTGAGTGTTTGCTTACTCCACAGTTTATATTGTGTATTACTGTGCTATGCATGGCTCCAAGGACTGACCTAACTGGGGCAGTGAAGGAATGAAAGTCTGGGTTCTTACATGGGGAAGCTGCAGCAGCCTGGAAGCTCAGTGCATTTAACATACATAGTTGGAAAGAGAGGTGGGTGTATTGTATACAGCTGAGCAAGAATGTGTGATTATTACATACGGAAAAACAAGAAGGCAGGTTTAGCTAGTCTCTGTAGGAGCAGGCTCTGTAGGGGAGTTGTCTTATGCCATATATATCTTGAGATCAAGGTGGAAAGAAGACTACAGTGGTTAATTTCTGCACACACTATCACTATCCGTGCTTGGACCAGAGGAAGGTTTTGTCATCATTCTGAGCCGTTCCTGGAGAAGGCTTTGCAATTCTGATGATGCATTGGGGTCCTTGAAATGGCTGTGCCCACGTCAATACCATACATTTACTCAGGACTCTGCTTGCTCCCTACAATGTATGTCCTCATGGCAAATGTATACTGTAGTTTGTACGTGTGTGTACATACATATATATACATGGACCATGTTGCAGATAAAAAAATAACAGGATGGTTCTTTTTGAGCCTTTTTTCTTGGCTGAAGCAGAGGGAAAGCTGCAAGCGTTTCCCACTGAATGAGAACCGTGCACTGAGAGGTTCGTGTAATGGAACAGTTGGTTTCCAGCTGATGTAGCTTGCTGTGGATTGTGGAACCCTTAGAAGGAGGAACCTTGCTGAAGGAAGTACATCACTGGGGGGGTGGGGGTGGGTTTGTAGCCTGGCCCTACTTCCTGTTCTTTCTCTCTGCTTCCTGTGTGCAGATGAAACATGATTGTCTATCTTCTTCTGCCCCCATGCCATGCCTTCTCCCCCAGTGTGGACTCTGCCCCTCTAACCCTGTGACCCTTTAATACATTTCTTCATGTTGTGCTGACCTCCAGCCATAATATTATTTTTGTTGCTACTTAAAAACTAATTTTGCGCCGGGCGGTGATGGCGCACGCCTTTGATCCCAGCACTTGGGAGGCAGAGGCAGGCAGATTTTTGAGTTCGAGGCCAGCCTGGTCTACAGAGTGAGTTCCAGGACAGCCAGGGCTACACAGAGAAACCCTGTCTTGAAAAATAAACAAACAAAAACAAAAACAAGACAAAACAAAACAAAAACTAATTTTGCAACCGTTATGAACTATAATGTAAATATCTGTATTTTCTGATGATCTTAGGGGACCCCTGTGAAAGGGTCATTCAAGCCCCAAAGAGTCACGACCCACAGGTAGAGAGTTGCTCTTCTAGAACCTTATGCTAAAAGAAACCCTTCCTTTCTTACATTGCCTTTGGTCATGGCATCTTATCACAGCAACAGAAAAGTAACTAAGACACGCATGTATTGTCTCATTTTTACCATTGTCAAAATCTCATGAAATGTGTGATGTTGGCCCCATGTTAAAGATAGGAAAATCAAAGCTCCCAGGGAGGAATAAAGATCCCATATCTAGTAAATAGAAAAAAAGGGCTTCAAAGGAAGGTCTTGGTGTTGGTCAACTGCACACAATTACTGCAAATACTGGACAGGTTACTTATAAAGCAAAGAGAGGTTTACTTCAGCCTCTGGTGCCAGAGGCTCAGACCTGACACTGAGAGCCCCTTACTTTTATGCAGCATGCCATGGCGGGAGTATATGTTTAAAGAAACGCTCATGTCAGGGGGCAGGAACAGAGGGATTTGGTGGGTTTCCACATTTCCTCTGAGGGCAGCACCCCCAGTGGGCTAAATGTATCCTCCCATAGGCCCTATGACATAAAAGTTTCACCATCTCCTAACATCACCACCCCAGGGACCAAACCTTTATATCTGGGCTTCCGGGGACACCCCTCCAAGCCACAACAATCTGTGTGTCTGTGTGACCCACCCCCAGATCTTGGCCACTACATCCCAACGTCTCCCATGGTAGGTCTGCCTTCAGACTGCTGAGCACACATTTTTCTGCTACCTGAAATTTTGACTAGGGGCACGGAGGATTGCTACATCTATGCCTCTTGAGGCCACTGTCATCTCAAGCCACATCCCTGTTGGATAGACCTGGTCTGAGCTTTCCTGGGTGAGCGTTTAGGCTTCAGTTTACTCTGCCAAGGGGCTTCCTGCTATATTCTGTGCTGTTGCTTTCTGACCAGGGAAAGGCGAAGGCAGAGGTCAGGAGAGGCCCTGCTGTTGGCTTACTCTCTGCAAAGGTTGATTTCCAGCCAACCAGAGAGATAATCAATTGTCTTCTCAGCACATGCATGGACTGTGTGGTTCCCCTGACGCAGCAGCTGAGAGAACTGCTCTGCTATGGAAACCCTGCTCCCCAAATGGCAGCTGTGGCTGGCTTTTGGAATGCTCTCCCTTTTGCTGAGAGAGAGAGAGAGAAAGAGAGAGAGAGAGAGAGAGAGAGAGAGAGAGAGAGAGAGAGAGAGGAGAGGCACCTTGTGTTGAGTCACATTTCCCAAGGGCCCATCCTGAATTACAGCTTCAGTGGGTGACATGGCTCAGTTCTTCAAATGTCCTCAGCTTGTCCACCATGACCTCTTCTGCAGCTGCAGGCTCCCCATTCCAAGGTCCCAACTCAAGAGGTCTGATCGAAGGCCCTGGATGCTAACTCTGCATTGAGTTGCCCTGGCTAGGACAGCCTTTGGGGGCCCAAGGGAAAGATTTGTTTGGTGGGGACCTAAGCTCTTGCAGCTGATGTCCCTCCCTGCTTCTAGGAGAACAGAAAGGGTCAGCAAGTCACAAGGGCCTTTCTCACTGGTCCAGGGGCCTCTTGGAGAGCATCTCCCAGTACTTCCAGGAAGTGGCTTTAAACTCCAGGGACTTGGGCCAGAGCGACCTCCATGGAGATTTGTGCACACACCCCTGACCCTCTGGTGATTGAGGCATGGAGGCGGTGGGGGAAAAGCTTGCTCATCCAGGCGTTGGAACACCCTACGCACTTTCTTCCAGGCAGGCCCGAGTCACTTTCCAAGTATTTCGCTTTCCATTTCTCCCCCCAGATCTGGTAACAGGGTGTTCCGGTCCTCTTCCCCTCATTGACCCCTCTGCCCAGGCCCACCTCTGCGAGATTTCAGCAGCTCTCAGAAGCCAGTCCAAAGCTGTACTTAGCCCAAGGAAGGCACAGATGCTGGTGGAGGGTCCTCCCTTGACTGCAGTGACGGCCCTACCTTGGAGTTCTAAGAAGCAACCGTCCAGGCAAGAAGCCATGACTAGGCTCAGCGGCGCCAGGGCTTTGGGGTCTGGCGTGTCTAGCCAGCTATGTCACCCCGAGATAGAGTCTTGAGCGACTGGGTCATGGTGTGTTCTTCTGAAGGAGGGGCTGCGCTATTCGCCAAGGCTCATCGAGAGAGTGGAAGAAGACAGTAACTATGTTTGGAATCTGTGTGCATATCTGGGCCAATAGGCAGGATCTGATGAGGCTCTGAGTCTCTAAGGTCAACTGCTGGCACTCTCCCTAGGGAGGACAAGCATTCTGTCTCTCTCTGAGTGTGCTAAAAAAGCAGACAGTAGAGGCTCACAGAGTGGAGTATGAATTCAGGTTCCCAGCCAGGGCCTGCTAGTTTTACTCCGCTTCTCTTGGTCCCTGTTACAATGAAATCTGATTTCTGTCACATGGAGGCAAACATGCAACCTTACTCAAGGGGTCAAGCACAGGGTTAAGTGACACAAGCCCTTGACACGTCACTCGGCTCAAGGGCTATGGCAGACTTAGGGATTCTTCAGGATTTGTGACGGTGGTCTCAACCTTCCCCCAAGTGGCCTGGGAAGTTCTGAGTGAACCTCTTGTTCTTGCATCTCCCTCTCCACCCCATCTAGGCTGCAGGAATTTTGTAGAACAGATATGAAATATAGAGAGTTGGGGGGAAAAATAAGAAGAGAAGAAGAAGAAGAAGAAGAAGAAGAAGAAGAAGAAGAAGAAGAAGAAGAAGAAGAAGAAGAAGAAGAAGAAGAACAACAACAACAACAACAACAACAACAACAACAACAACAACAAAAAGAACAAGAAGGAGGAGGAGGAGGAGGAGGAGGAGGAGGAGGAG
>NC_034603.1:1935784-1960245 GCF_900095145.1 Mus pahari | reverse complement strand
AGGAGGAGGAGGAGGAGGAGGAGGAGGAGAAATAATTCAAAGCCAGAGTGGGCGTTGTGCTCTGGAACAGCAGCCAGAGGCAGCCAGGATTCGCTACACAGCCAGAGACACAGTCTTGTGCTCCTAGGCAAAGTTCAGCCCACATTGAAGTGTTGACAATACTTAAAATTAAAAGCATCACAATGCAAATTATCACTTTGTTTTCCCACTCCGATAGCCTCTGCAAAGGATTTCATACCAATGAATCAATACAAATGCCTCTTTACAAAGACATCAGGGAAAGAAACCCAATTTTTTTCACCCTTAAAAAGAAGCTGACAAAACGAATAAAAACAGTTTTAGCTCTGACTTGCATGAAAGCTGTAGGGAACTTGGTCATCTGGTCTCTTCTGTTTTAACAGGGTTTGGATTGGAAGTCATTGACAACAAAGTGCCCAGCCTCAGATGAGGTCTGGATGAGACAATCCAGGCACAACTGCAGTGCTATTGTTCCACGTCTGCATACGTGTGTGTGTGTGTGTGTGTGTGTGTGTGTGTGTGTGTGTGTGTGTGTGTGTGTTGTGGTTTGGTAAAATAAAGCTTGCAAATTAGGATTAATTTATAACTTGTTACAACTCCATTATTGGCGGGGACTGCCTTTATGTTACAGCAGATGGACTTTTGCGTGAAATATTTTCCCCTAGTTGCTATAGAGACGTGCCAACATCTTTCTGCTGAAGTGATTCCCTGCAGGCCTGTTTGTTGTTATGCCCGGTACCAAATCACTTGCAGGCTAAATCACTTGCAGCCCTCACAGAGGCTGCTTAAAGAGCCCAGGGGCTCGGGGAGTCCCTGGCCTCTCAGCTACTGCCACCAGGGATGATCTGCAAAAGTTGTTAGGGTTGGGTGTGGGGCTGGAGAATGACTGGGAAGGTGAAGGGGAGACCCAGGTGGATCTGAGAGCGTTGGGGGGGGGCGATGGCTACTGTGAGCAAGAGAGAGGAATGTGGTTGCATAAGGACCTCCCTCCAGCTGTGCTTCAGAGAGATTCTTGAACCTTTCCTGTCTTGATAACAAGCTGAGAGGTGGGTTCTGCTTTTCATGTGAGAAAGGATGCAGTGGAGACCTCTGACCTGCTCTAGCTGGTCCATAACAGGTCTCTCCCTCTGGGCTACCACACTGGTGTCTTCCATACCGTAACTGGTGGTGGAATAGGATTGACAGTTTGTCTTGGACTCTGGAACTCCGGTAAAGCAAGAAGCTACAGACAGGACAGGGTGGCCATTGCAGCCCACTGCCAGGCCAGGCCTCCTGGCTGTCGGAGGCTCCTCAGATAAAATCTCCAGTCTATCACGCAACTCACAGTCCATTTGGACAGACACACTCAGCCTGTCTGACGAGCCACGTAAACATGGCCAAGTGCTATGACGCCTTGTGTCCCGACTCCAGAGCCAGAGTTTGTGCATGAAAGCCCTGCCTCCCCCTTCTCCTCTGAGGCAGAGACGCAAACTGTGGGGTGCTTCCAGAGAACAGCATTTACAAAGACAGTGGCCCAGAGTGATGACAGGCATGGAGCTTTGAAGTTAGACCCAAGTTAGCCTTGAATCTGCTCTAGTCCTGAGATGTGACTACAGGCCACCTAGTTTTCCTCTCTGACCTTGGTGTTTCTTATCTGTAAAATGGGATTCTGAGCCCCTCCCTGACAGCTAGACTCAGCTCCCCTCCCAGAATGGAAGATCCCCAGAATAGTGCCTCCCCCAATAATCTTAAATACAATTGAGTAACTGAATGTGTTTTTAACATAGCTACCAGGTAGTAAGCATTCAATGTATGGGGGGGGGGGTGGTTTTGATTTTGATATCATTTTCTTTTTGATATTTTTTTCACTCCCTGAAGAGTGTCAATGGGGATTTTGAGTCTTAGAGAATACGAACCAACCATCATGTAACCGTGTCTCAGTCCAAGGCGTTCTCTCCTTAGGGAAGGATGTTAGTTGGGACTCTTTAGATAGGGTGATGGTAAGCGTCCTGCCTCGGTGATAAGAAACTGAAATAAATCCACCTTGAAAGAAAAAGGGCTATTTGAGTCTACGGCTACAAAAGTTTCAACTTATAGTTGCTTGGTGGTGGTCTAGTCCATCATAGCGAGAGCATATGATGGAGAAGGCTGCTCACCTCATGACAACCAGAAGGCAGAGGCATGATGTGCCCTGGGCTCCTGTATCCCTGCAAGGACATACCCCTAGTGACCTAACTTCTTCCTACCAGCCACCACTAGTTTTATATATGTTAAATGTGAGTATGTGTGTACGTGTGTGCACACAAGTACGTACGTGTGTGTGTGTGTGTGTGTGTGTGTGTGTGTGTTTGTGTGCCCGCGCACATGTGTGTGGAAGCCAGAGGATAATCCTGGGTGGGACCCTCAGGAACTCTGTTTATCTCCTCATTGGTCTGGTGTTACCAATTAGGCTGGACTGGCTGCCAGTGAGCATCAGGGATTCCCTGTCTCTTCTTGCCCAGTGCTAGGACAATAAGCACATGCCATGATACCTGGCATTTTTATGTGAGTTCTGGGGGAATTCAGGTCCTCATGCTTATGAGGCAAGCTTTTCACTGACTGAACTGCCTTCTCCGTGTTCTATCACCTCCTAGTGGTACCATGCTCTGACCGTTGGGGTCCACTCATATCAACCATAGCCGTGTCAAGGACAGCAGCCCCACCTACCTTGTCTCAAGCTGGCAGAGGGGCTTCTTGATCAGAAAATAAGAGCTTGGGGCCCAGCTGAACGCAGATGCCCAGTCAATCTCTCCAGGGTCTATATTCATTCTTGGCCAGTCTAGAATCACCTTCAGTCAGGCTCCACCCTGTGATGACAGAATGGATGCCTGCTTTTCTGGCAAAGGAAGGTCTCTTCCGCTAAGGTTTAATGTCAGTCAATGAGTCCAATGAGTAAAGTACATTGGGTAGATTTGGATTGCGTGCCAAGCCTGGTCACATATCTATTTTGGGGTCTTGGAGGTATAGTCATTCTTACTATGGTCTGAGAATAAGAGCTGTTAGTTATTCAGGGGGAAGGGGGATGTTTCTGCCAGAAGAGGAAAGGGATTCTGAACAGGCAAAACAGTCACTGTCTACCACAGGGTTGGCGAAGTCTATTTTTTAATATGATATACTGAAAGGTAGCTGTTGTGGTGTGAATAACTTTGTGGTATTCACTGGGAGGTGGTAGCACATGTCTTTAATTCCAGCACTCAGGGGGCAGAGGTAGGCAGATCTCTGTGAGTTCAAGGCCAGCCTGGTGCACATAGTGAGTTCCAGGACAGCCAGGGCTACACAGAGAAACCCTGTCTTGAAAAAACAAAACAAAACACAATACAACCAAACCAAATCAAACCAAACCAAAAACAAAACAAAAAGAATGGCCCTCATTGGCTGATGTATTTGAACCCTTGGCCCTGAGTTGGTAGTTCTGTTGGAGGAGGTTCAAGAGGTTTGGCCTTGACAGGAAGTGTATCAGTGGAGGCAGGATTTGAGCTTGTGGCTCTCCAGCTGCCAATCTTGCTGGCTGCTGTGCCACACTGGCTATCACGCTGGAGCTGTAAGCCCAAATAATTATTTTATAAAAGTTTTGTTTTTATCATGGCATTTTGTTACAGCAACAGAAAAATAACATAGCAGATTTTTTTTTAAAAAAATAAAACGGAAACTCAGAGAGTCTAAGGAATTTGCCCACAACCATACAGCATGCCAGTGGGAGGTTCAGGGAAGAAGTCACCAGGCCTAAACCCTTGTCTGTCTGGGATTTATAAGGCAAAGTGAGTCTTGCAGGAGGTTGTAAACTTGCATTTGCAAGGTAATTGAGAGACACAGATGGGCCTGGAAGCTCTGCTTTGTCCAGAGGCAGCTTCTGGGTCCCCCAAGTGCTGTCTGTGACCCTGGGTCCCCCAAGTGCTGTCTGTGACCCTGGAACAGCATAGACCTTAATACAAGGACACCCATCCTTCTTCATCTTTCCGGTCTTCTGAGTGTTATTCTTAATGTTTGTAAGTGTATTGTTGCTATTCTTCTTAATGTTTGTAATATAACAGGCCCCCAAACCTTAGCATAACATACACCATGATGGAAGTGACATTCATGCCTTCAAATCCAGCACCTGTCAAATTGAAAACAAAGACCTAATCCATCAAAGGCCATCATTCTGAGAAAGTCCCCAATGTACTGACCTTGCTTTTTGACTTCTGTAGTTCCACTTCTGGCTAACTCTTCTTGTCAACCCAGGATTGTTTCTGGGCTTAAAGGTTCATCCTGAGAAGGGTTCAGGACTGGGCAGGGGTCCCAAACACCTACTGTAGTTGCCAACTGGCTAAGAAAGACTCTATTGCCTTGAACCCACTGTTTAGAAGTCTTCTCTGGTGAGAACTTCACAACAGTGAGCTTTGTCGTTCATTGTTTTTGGTTGTTTCATTTCAGAGAGTTGGATATTGGCATTATTAGGAGTCTTTATCCATAATTTTCTTTTACAGGTCTATTGGTTGCCTTGCCCTGCCTCTCACATGACCTTCATATCTCACAAAGCCAGGCTCTTCAGGAAAAGTCATGGAAGGAAACATTTCAAGCCAAGGGCTCAAGTCTGGTTCTGTCCCCCTCATCCAGATCCACCCTCAGCTCTTCCACTCCCAGGCACCATCCTTTTGGAAGGAATGCCACCCCCAATAGTTCCAAACCTGCACTTTCTCCTTTTCCCAGTTGTGGCCCTCTCTTCATGTTTCATGAAGCTGCCGAGCTGTCCC
The DNA here is from genome assembly GCF_900095145.1 of Mus pahari. NCBI lineage: Eukaryota > Metazoa > Chordata > Mammalia > Rodentia > Muridae > Mus > Mus pahari. The sequence goes on along the minus strand of NC_034603.1, from coordinate 1,955,476 downwards.
ACACGATCTGCCTTCAACTTACCTGTATAATCATGTCTATCCTAAACAGTTGGCATGTGGGGTCGGTGAGGGCCTTCATGAACTCTAAAGCAGTGTAAGGCAGAGGTTGTAAAACCAAAGCCAGACCCCCCATGTTACCAGTCTCTCTCTCTTCACTCTATTGGTTCCTTCTTCAATGAAGACTGAAATGTCTGAGGCAGTGGCTCTCAGCCTTCCTAAGGCTGCGACCTTTTAGTGCAGTTCCTCATGCTGTGGTGAACCCCCCCCCCCGTCACAAAATTAGTTCACTGCTACTTTATAACTGTAATTTTGCTGTTATGATTCATAATGTAAATATCTGATATGCAGGATATCTGATATGGGACCCCTCAAATGGATTGTGACCCACAGAGTGACAACCCCTGGTCTAGATGCTAGGTGGCAGCTAGCAAGACAAGTGACAGATGACAAACAGGGCACTGATGTTTTTGCCTGTCTCTTTTACTGACCTGTGACCCTTGTGAAGGTGACTGTCCCATCTGCCACTCTACTCCCAGCATGTGGTAATGTCCTGGGGTACAGGAAATGCTCAGTGAATGTCTGCTAAGCAAAAACGTGCACAGATAGGTAGAACTCAGCACCTCTCCGAAGGCCCAGCACAGCAACCGCTCCTCACATCTGTTGACTATGCACATTGTGACCTGCTGAACCATCTGTATTTCCATGTTCTCATCCTTGCACATCTGTGAGTGCCCTAAGCTATCATCTGCTTGGACTCAGTGCTTGGCAGATGGTAAGCACTCACTGAGCACTGGAGCCTTTCCCTCCCACTTTGGAGAGCCCTCAGTGTATACACCTATGAGTAAATGTGTGCACATATGTGTGCATGTATGCATGTGGATGGCGATAGACATATCCAGAGAGAAGGAACTTGGAGTAATTTTAAAATATTTTGAGACTTGATTTAAAAGTTAAAATTTAGAGTGAAGGACCCCAGATGACCTCTGGAAGTCCTCAAGTGGGGCAATATGGAGACTCTTCTAGCGCCTGCCTGAGCCGGGAGAGTCAGAAAAGGCTGGTCTAGCCAGTCCTCTAGGAAAAAGAGAGGAAGAATTAGAAGACACTCAATAAACCATATTGACATCAGGAGGAAAAGAAAGACTCAAGGATGCCTTGATACATCAATTAAGAGATATTTATTGAGTGTGAATCAAACAAGAAAGGACCGAATTTATTTTTTTTCCTTCTGAAATTATAAAATGAGATTTTTTTCCATTGCAAAATAATATAGTCCCAGAACAGGATATAATTAGAAAATGACAGGAAAAAGTAATCTACCTCTATGACAGCATTTTATGACCCCTGGTAGGGCCCCGTGAGAATGAATGTGCCTGCTGTCCTTTGGATGGTGAAATGGGGGAGGGGTGCTCCTCTGAGCAGCTCGCCCCATCCAAATACTTGGATGCTGACTGGGAACCTCCCAGTCTCTGTGCTGTCCCGATGACCATAAGAACTCAATGTGCCCATGTGAGTTCTTCCTCCCTACTCAGTGGGCATTTTAGATTCCATATTTTCTTTTAAACACATGTCATTTTTAAACATGTACCTGACCCTCCTAGGGTATGTTTCTTGCCGGGTAGAGTCCTGGAAGTCTGAGTTCTCCCCAGCAGTAGTATGGGTCAGGGGTTACTCCCTTCATTCTTCCAGCAGTGGCCTCAGCCTTTCTTACTCTCCTCTAGTGTTGGGTGTGCGGGCTCAGAGCCTGTTGGTCACCCTGGGGATTTGGGGGAAGCAGACAGGTTCACTGGTTAGACACACTGGCTCACTGACAAAATGAGCCCTCTGCCAACCAGTTGGTCTTGCTCATTGGCTGGCTGTTAAGTGGCGTACCGCCATCTATAGTGGTTCGTCCACTCACAGAACTTCAGCCATCCTTGGGCATCTCACCAGTCATAGCCTATGTCAGTTTCTCCATTAGCTCTTGGCCAGGTATCTCCTCAGTCTGTCCATCAGTCAGTCTATAGGTCTGTCAGCTGCCAGCAAGTAGGTGGGGCCACACCCTGACGTTCCCCTCCAACTGGTGATCTCAGTCCTCACCTGAGGGGGAGGGATGGAGGGAGAAGATCATTTCCTCTCTGCTGAGGCCCTTTGAAGTGTGCTCTGTCAACCTTGGAAACCGAGCTGAGACGTTATTTATGAAGTACCGGAGTGCAAACAGCCTCATCAGTCTGTCTTGCTAGCAGCCAACATGAGGCCACTCATCTTCCATCAACCGTGTTTAAAATGTAGAGTTGTGCGTCCCTCTTGCCCACGCTGCACCCCCAGCTGCCTCCCTCATGGAGAGCCGGAGGATTGGTTTTCAGGAGCAGGTGATTTCATCAGTTGCTCCTGAAGCCAACTTGCCTTTGCCTGGGTCTCTCCAGGAATGAGTCACTGCCTGCAGAGGAGACTTCTGGGAAGGGAGCACGTTCTCAGAGCGTATGCTGTGCCATCCTGCTCGGGGTCTCAGAACCCCAAGAGTAAGACATTGGTCTGGTTTGGTGGGGCCATTTACCATGTGGAGACCCTGTCTGACCCAAATGGGATGGGGAGGGTGGCTCAGCAGGGTGCTATGAACTGATGGAAGAGCTGGGCTCTGCTGTGGGAGCCCAGGCAGGGAGCACATAGATTGTTTAACATTCACGCAGGTTTCTTGATACCTGAAGGAGGAGGCAGCACTCTGTGATCACACGGCCGAAGGAAGATGTTGGCTCTCGACCGCTCCAGCCTTCTACTGTGTGGCTGTCACGTGGGTCCTACTAGTCATTTTCAGCACAGATCCAGTAAAGTTCCAGGAACCAGCCTTCCACATGGGACTGAGCTATCAAGTTCAAAAATCAACATTTACCAAGTGCTTCCCAAGCGTTTGGTCCCCTCCATCCTCCTTTAGAGGGCACACGCTGTCACGCTCCACACAATTACCAAACCCTACCGCCTTCAAGGCTGGGCTGGGATTGGATACATTGTAAAGCAAAACCAATATTGTCCTTGCCTTCATGGAGGTGAGACTCCAGACATAACTGGTCAGCAGTGAAATAGAGGACAGGCAATGGGGAAAACATGATTTGTGGTGTTTGGAGAGCGGGGGGCCTTGCATGAGCCAATGCGGACGAAGACTGAGAGTTGTTACGGTGAATGAAGATGAGGACAGAACGTGTTCCCATGCCTTGTGGAGGGAGGGAGACCATAACAACTGCTGCCACAGAGACTGGAAGAGAGCAGAGATGTGCACAGAGGCAGACAGAAGCGTTTTTCCCATGTGAGTTATTACATTCATTCATACATGTGTATATTAATTATACATGCATCTATGTCTTCATTCATCCACATATTCAGCAAACATTTGCTAAGTGTCCACACTACGTGTCTCTCTCTTCCAGAGCTCACTGATCATGAACTACAGAAATTAGGACTGACCAGCTAGCTGTCCTGGCTGGAGAGCCATGATCACCTGGAGCCATGGGAACAGCATGAAAGTTATGCTGTTGAAAGAAACAGACTGGCGAGCCGTGAAATGATGCCTGCCTAGTCTCTCTGGCATCTCTGGGAAACATGGCAACCGTATTGTGGCAAGCACTACAAAGCATCTACTACTGCAAGGGTGAACGTCCCTCAGACTTTTGTTGCCTTGAGCTATCAAAATCCTGGGCTCAGGAAGGGAGTTAAGTCTGCCTCCTACCACATCAGGCATTCAAGATGAGGAAAAAATAAGCCCTTGTATTTAAAGAGGTTGTATTATTATTTCCTGAGTGCATGCTTGTTCTAATCTGCCCAGGAATAGTATCACCCCATTAAGTTCATGTCTCCCACCCACGCCTCATTTCTCGTCGGCACCTCCCAGCCTTATGCAAAGAGTAAAGCAAGCCACAACCTGTTGAGAATCTTTTGGAAGGTTCGATCTCCCTGTTATCAAGATTTGCTGAGTTCCCAGGTTGGAAATGGCTGAACAGGCTGAGTTACAATAGGAAGTAGTGGGCCCATGGCTTGACAGACAGAAAAGTCTGCCCGTGTCTGTCCTCTGTTGGGGGGGAGGCTAGGGAAGGGTAGTCATGTGTCAGAGACCTCTCCCCCTGGGGAATATGGCCACCATGATTGGGTAGGGAGAAGAGCTTTCCTGTTTGAGACCAGAAGCAGTGGGTTTCTTCCTGACTGGAAAACAGCTCCTTTCTCTCCCCCTTGTTACTCACCCTGGGTTCGCTCCTCTGTCTTGTGAGTGAACACCTGTGTTTATGTGTGTATGCCTTTCCAGGCAGCAGGTGGATACAGGGATGGGACTGCTTCTGCGTGTGCCTTGGCTGTACCTTGAACAGATATGGTGGCATGTGTCCTGGGCCAGAAAGGGGCCTTAAGAAGAATGAGAGTGTGGAGAGCTGAGCTAGTGAATCTCAAGAAAGCCTAAGTCCGTTGCTTCACGCCTGGCTCCAACATAAGGTTTGGCGACACTCTGGAGTCCAAGAGACCTGCCCTAGGACACAGGCTGGGGTACCTCCCCATTGTTACCTCAGACATCCACGCAGCATTAGTACCAGCAAGGTCTTCTTTCTTCTGACTTCTGTTTTATTATGAAAAGTGTCAAGGTGTGGAAGAAGCTGTAAGAATATTACAATGGGCTGGAGAGATGGCTCAGCAGTAAAGAGCACTGACTGCTCTTTCAGAGGTCCTGAGTTCAAATCCCTGCAACTACACGGTGGCTCACAACCACCTTCAATGGGGTCTGACGCCCTCTTCTGTTGTGTCTGAAGAGAGCTATAGTGAATACCTTTAAAAAGAAGAAGGAGGAGGAGGAAGAGGAGGAGGAGGAGGAGGAGGAGGAGGANAAGAAGAAGAAGAAGCAGAAGCAGCAGCTTAGAGAGATGGCTCAGTGGTGAAGAGCACTGACTGCTCTTCCAAAGCTTGTGAGTTCAGTTCCCAGCAAACACATGGTGGCTCACAACCATCCGTAATGAGATCTGATGCCCTCTTCTGGGATGTCTGGAGATAGCTACAGTGTACTTACATATAATAAATAAATACATCTTTAAAGAAAGGAGTATTACAATGAGGCCCTCATACACTTTCCACCTAGATGCAATGAGCTCAGACATATTTATTGCATTTTTTGTGTTTATAAAAATGCATTTATCCATAAAAACCCTTACACATGCCCCTGTGATGGAGAATTCTTCCACTGTGTTCTTGAACAGTTTCACAGTTCAGGGTTTACATTTCCTTCTATAATCTATTTTGAGTTAACGTCTGTGGATCGTGGAGAGACATCTAGTTTGGTTCTTCTGCACATGTCCACTTTCCCCAGCACTATTTATTGAAAAGATTCTCCTTTTCCATGCACGTGTTCTTGACACCTTTTTTTTTTTTTTTTAGAATTGAAAAGGCTTTAAATGCATGGAATTATTTTCCTGTTTTTTACTCTGTGCCATCCGTCTTTGTATCCCATCAATGCCAGGACCAGAGTGTTTTGCCAACTATAGCTTTGTGTGATATGTGTTGAAGGCAGTGTGGATCAGCAGGCATTAAGAGTGCCTATTGACAGAGACCCAGGAACAGCCTTGGACACACATGGATATTCTTAGAGACCTTTGGATTGTCTTGCCAGATGTGGTATGGGGAACTTAGTATTTATTGGCTACTACTATGTGCCAAGAATTACTGCCATACAGTCTCCTCAACCACACTTTCTGAGCTCAGGTTCACTGTGCTTTAATTTTCTGGTTGGAATTTCCATCCATCCATCTACCCATCCATCCATCCATCCATCCATCTACCTACCCATCCATCTGTTCATCTTTATCTGCACAAGAAAAATATTTGATGGTAACACATCACTGTTTACCAACACGTCCCTCCTAGTGGACGTTTGTGTTGTTTCTGGACTTACTATTATTAGCCATACTGCAATGAACACCTTACATCTCTTGGGAAGTGTTTATTAAACATCCACTTCTATCTGGTTTGTCCCAAGTGCCTTTGTAACACTAGTTAAGGCTTTAATGAACACAGGTCTTGGCTTTCCAAACTCTATAAGCTGTTAGAATTTAGGACCCGGTCTTTAGATATCCATAACTCACTGCCCCTAGTAGCTGTTTAACACATGGTGAATATGTTCATAGATCAATGAATAAAAAGAAAGAGCCTGAAGTTTAGGTCCCGACGGGAGCCTAGGCTTGACTCTCACAAGCGAACTCCCTGACCTGCTTGGGGCTGCTTCTCTGTGGAGCCCTTTGCCTTTCAGAGAGATACCATTCTTTTCTCCATCCTGTGGTACCACGTTGCTTCAAATACACATTCAACTTTTCCAGCAACCAATGACCAGTTGTTTAGTTTAACTGAATGTAAGAGCTTTAAAATCCAGCATCTTAGCAGCATTAGCTTCATTCAAGGGATCCAGCTTCCCATGTCTGCACTGCAGCAGAGGAGTCAATGGAGAGAGCCTCTGTTTAGGAGTGCTGAGGTGGGCCAATAGTGGCCACAGAGCAGATGACCCAATGTGTGGAGTAGGACCCGGGCCTGGCACCTGTTGCTTCTGACTTCCTGCTCTTTCTCTCAGCTCCTAGTGGGATTCACACAATTTCTGTAGGTGGCTGCACAGATGTCTGGCCAAGCCAGGAAATATTGAGAGCTGGCTTGTTCAGCTTCTCACAGGGACAGGAACATGTTGATGCGGACCCCTTGGTATTTTCTGAGAAGGTGTGAGGGAGCATCAGATGGACAGCAAGCAACGTGGCTCCAAGGATAACTCAAGAGACCAGAGGCCTCAGCCTGCACAGGATGGAGAAGCAGCTGGTAGCCAGAGGCTGAGCTAGGCTAGGGTGGGGTGGCCAGAGCCTAGCAAGACATTCTCTCCAGCCTGGAGCACTCCTGGGAGGAAGTCTGCAGAACTGGAAGGGCTGTATTGTTGCTATGTTGTTTTTGCTACTGTGGTTCATGACCTCACTCTGAAGAAGGCCCGAGGAGTGTTGGAAAGAACAGGGCCCTGGGGTGAGAAGCTCTCCAAACTCACAGGAGCAGCCAAGGAATCCGGGGCCACGTGGCCTTGCCTGTCACAGATAAGTTCCTCAGAGCAGGCCCTTGCAGTTGTGTGCGTGTGCATGCACACACACATGCATCAGAACATATAGGGGGTCCTTGTAGTTGTGTGTAATGCACATAGAAATGTATGTATGTGTGTATATACATGCACATAAGTGTTTTTTTTCTGGTGGTGACTGCCAGAGTTACATGAGATAACCCACATGAGCCTTTCTCAGTGCACCTGAGTATTGTCTCACAGTAAGGATCCAGGCACTCATTGACAATAGCGTGGTCACTTATATGCACATCTCCAGTTTATTTAAAGGTAAAGAATAAGGTAGAGAGAGAACACAGATGGGAAGCCATGCACATCACCTTGGAACAGGCAGGATCTGTCAGGGTTATCTCTGAAGTAAATCCCAGTGGAGGCTTCTCCCTCTAGAGCAGTTCTCACCCTGTGGGTCACCACTCCTTTGGGGGCACACATCAGATATCCTGCATATCAGATATTTACATTACTATTTATTTATTTATTTATTTATTTATTTATTTATTTATTTATTTATTTGGTTTTTCGAGACAGGGTTTCTCTGTGTAGCCCTGGCTGTCCTGGAACTCACTCTGTAGACCAGGCTGGCCTCGAACTCAGAAATCCGCCTGCCTCTGCCTCCCAAGTGCTGGGATTAAAGGCATGCACCACCACTGCCCGGCTACATTACTATTTATAACTAACAAAATTACAGCTATGAAATAGCAATGAAATAGCTTTATGGTTAGGGGTCACCATAACCTGGGGAACTGTATTAAAGGGTCACAGCCTTAGGAAGGGTGAAAACCACTACACTAGAGGGTTCTGTGGAGTGGTTCTGATTAAACATGCTGAAGCCAGGGTGTCCGGTTAATTCCTGGCGCCTCTACTTCTTAGCTGTGCCTCGGTGTCCTCTGTGTCTGCATGGTGGGAATTGTAACACTTTCTGCCTCACCGAAAGTGCTGTTTGAATTGGTGCCATCTCCAGAGCTGTGTTGCCAGCAGTCTTTGGTTCCCACGTGGCCCAGCCAGGCTCAGGGCACCAGATGAGAGATGCAAATCAAGGGTCTCTTAGGATGAAGCTATTATAGGTTCTGGCAGGGTTTCTCAACCCAATGTGAGACCCCTGGAAAGAGCATGAAGGGGCTGGCGGGGCAAGAGGAACAGATAGGCTATCCCTCCTGGGCACACAGGATCTGGTGGTGAGCAACTGGGCAGAGGCAGCCTTAAACACAGAGGTTATGGAGTGGCGGAGAGAACTTGCCTATGGGTTTCCTTAGTGACTTAGGTAAATGCCACTCTTGTGCCCTGTCAGCAAATTGCTGCCACCAGAACCACCTGGGAAGGTTTGTGAGAAGTCAAGTCCCAGGCTTTGTCCCAGATTGATGAACCTAACCTTTGAGTGGGGGCTCAGACATCTTCACAATTAAAAGCCCATTGTCCTTACCCCAATAAGCCAAACTTGGCAATCACAGGTTCTCAGTTCTGAAATGTTGGTTTGTATAAGCGATACTTTGCTATTAACAGAACAAATACCTTTTTTAAGAAGAGAAGTATTCCCCAAGGCCTTCAGCTATAATGACATCCACACTCACTTCAGCCTCCAGGATTAATTAACAGGAGAGAGTGGGGCCCGTTCTTAGTCTTGGTGACTCCCTTTTTCTAGAACACTGCCCTGGTTTCTCTTAATCCCACTGCATCATCTCTTTCTTCAAACCTTAATCAAACCCTGGGTCCAACTCTCATCAATTACACCACCAGAGAGGACCACCAGGGTATGATGGAGAAGTGGTCAGTGCTCAACTGAGTGCTCATGGGCCACCAGCCTGTGTATACAAGGTGCGCACCCAAGAGCAGACTGATATCACTGAAGAAGCAGGCAGATGTCTTCTGTTCAGAGACACAGTGAGCACCATTCTGGCAACTCAAAATAAGGCAAGATATTTCTGTGTTTCAGTATATGTCACCTCCCAAAAGGAAATTACAGAAGATGGCTAATACATGATATGGTGTAGATCAACTCTAAAAACACAGGATCCCTTATACAGTTTTTAATTACACCCATCTGTAGGAAAAGTACCAAACATTTGCGAAAACAGTACACATCGTGATCCAGTTAGTGGGTACCTCTGGGATGGAAGGGATGAGCCCTAAAAAAAGATCCAGAATAAGTGGCATAGATTACATTTCAGTGGGAGACCAATGGGTGTTGTGTTACTTTTTATACTTTTAAGCTTGTTTGAGGTATTTTATGATAAATTTAAAACAGGCCAGTATTATAGAAGTAAAAGCTCTATAAAGAGACAGAGAGATATGAGTCCTTGAAGATTCAGGGTTGGAGCATGTTTTGAATGACCTCATCCCTTGTTCTGAAGCTGAAGTCTTTGTCTTTTGGTAGAGGCATTTAAGCCGCTTATATTTATTTCACAGCTGATGGTGACTTCTTCTGCACCTTGAAGCATCTCCCTAATTGGGTCCATAATTCTGGTGGCATGGAGGAAAGGGAGTCATGACACACCCCACATATGCACATATGGGAAATACGGTCAGATCTGGGGTCAGCAACTGGCCCTGACTTGAACAGTGAGGGCTCAGCTTGTGCTGGGTCTCAACACATGTTCCTTGATGGGAACAGCAAGGGATGTAGAGTCAGACACCAGTTCCACATGCAATTTGCTATTTATTGCTGAACCCTGACTGACTGAGTGTTCATCCCCACCCCCACTATGGCAGGGAAAGACAGAAAGCCCAGGTTTGAGTATAGCCCATATACGTGGGAGCACTGTGCAAGCTATTCCATCACTCCTGATTCCAGGCTCAGCTCCCTAGTAACACAGTTGGTGAACTGAGTGAGTGCCATGGTAAATCCCTCTGACTTCCATGGGCCTCTGGTCTATTTTGTCATCTTCTCCCATCCTGGGATATGGACACACTCCATCTCATCTCACCTTCCCATCAGATGTCATCACTGATGGTCCATGGGGTGGAGGGGCTTGTGACTATGGAGGAAGAAGGAGGAGCCTCTCCAACCCAGCCCCCATGCAAGGAGTAGAGCCAGCCTTGACTGCTGCCAGCTCCCCTTCTGAGCGAGCATCAGCAGACAGGCGCAGCATGCTGGCCGGGCCAGCTCCACGCTCCATGTGCCCTGGCCCCCATATACCATTTGTCGAGCAGAATTTCCTCATAAATAAACAAGCTCTTGGGTTTCACATTGGGGAGGCGATGACAGAAGAGGGCTTGGGGCTCTACGTTATCTGCACCAGGCCTGCCAACTCTTCCTCACTGCCTGGAAGGGCTGAGAGGAGAAAGGAAGGAGGCTTGGGCCAAGAGCACATTTTTTGGCCACCAAGTCACTGACTGGCAGCTAGCCTCAGCTCCTCTGGTTTCCTGTGATGTCCCCTTGCTCTGGCCACCAGGACCTCTGCTTAGCCAAGTTGGAGCACCTGAGCTCTGTTGTTAGGGGGTTGGGTGAGGTGGCAGTTGGGACCCAGAAGAAGTCAGGAAAAGGCTTCTAGAAGATTCTACTGCATATTTCTGTCCTGTCCTGAGTGAATTGTCAATCTAGGTCCCCAAATGGAGCAAGTTCTGCTTCATGACAGATACAGTGTAGGCTGAGAAGAAAGCTGAGCATGCACCCAGCAGAAATCAGCTATTACCTAGCACTGGGAGAGAAGTGGAATACAATACAGTAATGAAAAAGGATAGATGATTGCTTCACACACAACTACGAAGAGTCATACACGCATAATGTTGAGTGAAAACAACCAGACACAGAAGACTGTGTACCCTTGAGATTCAGCCTCTACAAAAACCCTCTACGAGGATGCAAGTCTGAAGCTAGGGCCTATCCAAAGATCTGAAACAAAGGTTAAGAAAGGTATGGCCTCCAGCCTGGGTGACAGGCAGGCCTTGTGAGCTGATGTGGAAACCCACGTCTGACTGAACAAGGTCCATCTTGGGTCCTCCTCCCAGGCTGCCATCTGGACCCTCCGTCCACAGGGTCCCCCTGGGAGGCCAGGCCGGATCCTCCCCACCCCTGGAAATTCATGTCAGTGGCCTGCCTGACAGCTGTATTCCACTGGCGGCCACAGCTGCCACCGAATCGCTGTTCCTGAAGCCGACAGCCCCACCGCTTTTTCCTGGCAGTCGGCTCTGCCGCTCAGGAAAGCTACTGTACTTGTGGGAAAGTGAGGTCAGTGCGTGTTTCCATCGACTCGAGAGGGAAAACAAAAACAAACATGCTTGCTACTGAATGTGCTTTTGATTCAGCAGGGTCCAGCCCCAGAGTGCTCCATTTGTGGCTCGTCCATGTGGCTCCCCTGGGGAACATGGGAGGGAAGGCTGGAAGGGCCTGTGGTCCAGGATGCATCCTGGAGGACTTTGGGTCCAACAGCCACAAGGGGCCACAGGGAGAGGTGGTGACTTGGGTCGGAGCCATGGGGTGAGGCTGGGGCACATCTGGGATCATGCATCAGGACGTGGGAAAGCTGTTCACACTTATGCTTTGCACATTCTGTTCTGCTGTATGGAACACCCTTCCCTACGTCTCAGCCCTGCAAACTCCTATCTACTTGTCAAAACCCGTTTTAACTTCTTCCCCTAGAGCTCTAGGCAGAGCTGATCCTCTTTCCAGGCAGCTCATCAAGTAGCTCACTTATTAGACATGGGACATATCTCCTGCTGTGTGTCCCTCTAAATAGGAGCAATAGGCCTCTGGATTCTCTTGCCAAGTGAATGCATGAGGCACGTGACAGTTCATTACGGCGGTAAAGCAGGGCTGGGATACGAGGTTGAAGATTATCGGGAGCAAAAGAGGTTGGGTAGGCCACTTGAGGGTGGGAGAGTCTTGAACTCACAGACGGTTGACTGAAGGAAGGTGTGTTTGCCAAGCTGGGTGCTGCTGCTGTGACATTTGGGTCAAGGTTTCTGAGGTAGAATTGAATGGTAGGGAGAGATGTAGTTGAGGGGGTGGGGGCAGTTGGAAATCTCCCTTGAGAGACAAGTTCCTTATTCATCTTCAGACCAGGATATGTGTGGGGTTGGTTCTCCCTGCTTTCCCCATGGTTCCAAACTCAACTTTCCCCAAGTCCTCTCCACATTCCTGCCTCTGTTTTGCCCCATTTCTTGGGGTCAGAAACTTAGGCTCTGCTTGCTGCCACGTTCTGGTCATGTGGTGAAACCCACAGCCTCAGATGTCCCCACACGACCAGCCTCAGTTTCCCTGTCTGTAGACTAGGTCAGAAATGACCACGGCACATGTGAAGCCAGCCCTGCCCCCTCCCTCAGATTCTGCAGAGTGTTTTCTTCTCTGATCACAGGGACCATCCTGCCCCTGGCCTTCCCTACAGAGGGCTGCCGACCCTGGAGTCCAGGTGGCCACTGACTACGTTTGTGTGATTTTGTGACTTATGTCAGACAGGGTTGACTGACTGCCTGCCCCATGCCCTTAGCTTCTCCAAACCTGAATGTCTAGGAGAGTTAGTTTTGTTGATTTCCACGATGATGTGGGTGACCAGGATGGAGAGTGAGGGAAAACAGGGCAAGGTGCTGGGGGCTGGGCCTTCTGGTCACCAGATCCAGTTCTGTACTAAGTGATGACTGATTCAGGAGAGCAACAACCTTTGTAGAATTCCCTGGAAAAACTCAGCCTCTGGAGGGACTTGGAGACAGAAGCCTCAGGACCACTACTCACTGTGGCTAAAGATTCTTTCTGTTTCTCCTCTCCCTCCACTGCCATCTTGTCCCAAGAATCCACTCTTCCTGTTCCTTCTTTGTCTTCTCTCCCTATGTCCCCTCTTCCTCCTTTACCACCCCCTCTCTCTCCCATTCTCCCTTCTCTTCTTCCCTCTCCTCTCCCTCCTCCTCCCCGCACCTCCTCGGGAACCTCATCTCTGGAGAACCACGGTCTATGAGGCCTCTCCCTTGCAGGCAGTCCTCTCTATGAATCACTCAGCTCCACTGCCTGCTTTGGATGAGGAACCAACAAATGTGGAGAAATCCTACTTGACCCATGCAGGGAAATTTCCATCTAACCTGAAGGGAAAATGCTGGTGCTGCAAGGGGGGGGGCTGGAACCAGTGACAGGATGGGTGTGGGACAAGACAGGGGTCATCCTGGACCTCCCATGCTCTAGGAAAGGAGACAGTGGTGTGGGAGACACTTGCAGACATCAAGGTTTCTCAGTGACTGAAATTCCTGGGCTTTTCCTTGAAGATTTCGCAGCTGACACACGCCACTGTGACTACCATTACCTGCTTCTTTGTCTTTCTGTGGGAAAAACCTAGGGTGACAGTGAACATGTGCCTATCACGTTGGGGTGACAGTTTGGAAGGATGGTGGAGCAGTGACTGGTGTCCTGGCTTCCAGCTCATGGGCCATCTGGTGGCACCCAATGAGGAATTCTTTCTCTTCTACAGTAATGGGGGTGAAGCCCAGGAACTCACAGACCAGGAAAGCCCTGAGCCAAAGCTATAGCTCTATAGTCGGCTTTTAACAGTCCAGTTGTCTATGTTTCAAAATTAGTATTAGTAGTAATTAAGTGATAACTACTAACAATCCCTCAAGTGAAATCATTTGACAATCAAAATAATACATTTTGAGCTAGTCAGGTGACATAGCCCTGTAATTCCGGCTCTGGGGAGGTAGACACTGGAAGATCAGAAACGTGACCTTATCTTTGGCTACACAGCACATTTGAGGCCAGCCTGGATAAAATGAGACCTTGTTTAAAATAAACAAACAGAAGTATTAAAAAGTTCTTTTAAATGTAACATTTGAATGTGTTGCTTTGTATCATATATAAACTAAAATGTGTGCTTAAACAAAAACATACTCATTTTAAGCTTAGAGCACACAAATAAGACACACTCTCATTCATCTGTTTGTCTCCTGCTAAAAGGACAGATGAGTCTGTCTGTATAGAAAACACAGTGTGTGGGGTAGGGTTGGGGTGGGGTGGCTGAAGGAGGTGCCAAACCTCCCAAGAGTTCGGCAGCCAACTCTCTTCATGAGTACACGTGGAAGCCCAGACTAGGCCCACATTGAACACAGATAACATAGAGTTCAGAGGCTGTACTGACTAGGAGCTTGCAGACGTATCGTTAACACAAGGAAAGCTGCAGAAAGAACTGCGTTCTTTAGAATTAAGACCAACAAATGTTTTGGTTCTGACCAAAGGCTGACTCCATCAGGCTTCCAACTGACAGTTTAGGAGACTTGGCCTAAGAACTGGACAAGTCCAGGTAGGCACAGGGAAGTCAGTTACTAAGCTGTCCCACCACCTGTCCTAAGGCGAGGACAATGGGTCAGCAGCAGTTTTCAGACTCCCTCTGCTACTTCCTCAGCAGCAATTTCTATTCCCCACCCCCCACCCTCGCACCCCATCACTCCAGTAATGGAATGTCTCTAGAGATGAAGTAAGATAAAGGTCACCTACCCCAGAATTTAATGTACTTTAAATCAGACCTGTAAGTCACTTGGTTGTTTCTCTATCTTGGTAATGGGAGAACCCAACATGCTGGACTTCTGCAGAATAAAACACTCTTTGCATTTACATACTAGGTGAGTCTAGGGTATCATTCTTTGGACAATCATGAACCCTTATAGTTTGAGCAATGTTATATCATTAGCACAGACTCACTTGCCATCAGATCATTGCCTTTCCGTTTCCTGCAGACAACACAACCAGGCCTCTTTGCACTCAGCTGAAGGTTGTCCTGCCCTCTTCAGGCTGCCCCTGGCTAGGTACCTCTGGTGCAAGTCTCTCTCTCTCTCTCTCTCTCTCTCTCTCTCTCTCTCTCTCTCTCTCTCTCTGTGTGTGTGTGTGTGTGTGTGTGCGTGCGCGCGCACATATGTTATATTAATTTCACTACAATGTTTACAAGGGAGCTTGGGGAAATGATTAAGATTTGACACAGCCAGGGCTGGAGAGATGGGTTATAGACTAAGGGTGCTTGCTGTTCTAGAGGATTCAAGTTCAGTTCACAGCTGCCATCTGGGTTGGCTCATTATAGCCTATAACTCTCCCACCAGAAGATCCAAGGCCTATTTCTGGCCTTTAAGGTCATTCACACACAAACACATATACATACCATTTAAAAATAAATTAAAGCTTAAAAAAATATTTTGAGGGCTGGAGAGATGGCTCAGTGGTTAAGAGCACTGACAGCTCTTTCAAAGGTCCTGAGTTCAATTCCCAGCAACCACATGGTGGCTCACAACCATCTGTAACGGGATCTGATTCCCTCTTCTGGTGTGTCTGAACAGAGCAACAGTACACTCATATAAAATAAATAAATGCATCTTTAAAAAATTTTTTTAAATTGGTACAATCATCTTGGTGGTTTACAAGAAAAGGATGGAGAGCCAGGCAGTGATGGTGTACACCTTTAAACCCAGCACTGGGGAAGCAGAGGCAGGCAGATTTCTTTGAGTTAGGGTTGCCTGGTCTATAGAGCCAGCAGGGCAACACAGAAGAACCAAAGTCTCGAAGAACCAAAAGAATACTAAGGAGAAGATGAAGGAGAACAAGAAGAAAAGCAGAAGGAGGAAAAGAAGAAAAGGAGGAGGAAGAAAAGGGAAGAAAGAGGAAAAGGAAGAGGGAAAGGAGGAGGAAAAGGAGAAGGAAGAAAAGAAGAAGGAAATGAAGAGGAGGAGGAGGAGAAAGAAAAAAAAAGGAATGAATCAGGGAACACATATGGAAGTGAACCCTCTCTGGCACTGCCACATGATTCTCTATGCCACTTTAGCAAGGATGCCACCACAAAATGCCAGCCTTCAGAACCGTGAGTCAAAATGTACTTTTTTTTCTTTATAATGTATCTACTCCATAGCACTGTGCTGTTAGTATAACATTATGCAGTGCTATTCTGTTGCTCTTAATAACAAAAACAGACAAAGACACCCTGCTTCCAGCCAACATCTAAGATCGTGCCACAGTATCTACTTCTTCTGGGCTCAGTATGATCTTGCCAACCATTCATACATGCACATCCCAGGGCTATTCAAGAATCAAGGGCTAGAAATCCAGAGGCTACTGTGGCTCAGTTCTCAGGTCTACATGGCTTAGGGATTGACTTAACGGGAATAGGGAATGAAAAAACAAAAGACATACTGTGCTGAAAAGCTGGGGTTGGATGAGTTGTGTCTGTGATGGAGAAGCGCCAACAGCTGGGAAACTCAGTGTGCGACTGTATTCAGCTGAATGAGAAAGCAGGTTAGCGAATCTTGGTAGGGGAGCAGTCTCAGGCTGGAATCATCTGGAAGGAGGAGGCTGTCTGTGAAGGACACTTTCTACAGACACTATCAACATAGGTATTCCAAGCAGGGCCTTGCCATTTCCTTGAGCCAGAACTGGGTCTGAGACATCAGGGTCCTTGACATGAAGGTGCGCCTGCCACGGGTGCCTACATGTGTCAGGTACACTTGCTCCCCAGCTGACCACAGACTGAGTGCTCCCTAACTGTGAGCCACATAAGCCTTTAACATGTTTATGTTATTCATGTCCGATGCTTGTTACAGTGACAGCTGATTGGTGTGTGGACTATTGTTGGTTCACACGCGATAGGTCTTTTTTCATTGCAATTGTTGATTTTTCATTCTACATGGAACTTTATGACTTAGCCTTGCAGCACACTGACCTTACTCACCAGGTTCCATTCCTGGCCTGTTCCTCTTGTGCTTCCACTTCTGCTCAGAGGCAACCTCTCTGCTGAAGTGTGTGTGTGTGTGTGTGTGTGTGTGTGTGTGATAGTTTTCCTGATACACATATATGACTTAACATTATGTCGTTTAAATTTTTCTTGTTATAAAAAGTACATTCCAGAAATCCCAGACTTGCTTTTTCCCTTTCAACGTATGTTCCTAAAATTCATCCACTGAGTTGAAGTTTATTGATTTTAACTCATGTAAAATAACCATCTGTGTATGTTCCACAATTTACTTGATGGTTCTCTGGCGGGTAGGAGTGTAAGTTACTTCTAACACATTTCTGTTGGGACTCTAACTCATGATGGAAATGGCTCGGTTTTAGCTTCTTCGAAGTTCAATTTATAACATGAAGCAGAATTGATTTGCGATCATGTTGAACCAATGGTCCATGAAGTCCAGGCTGTCAGATTCCAGTTAACCCTGACTTGCATATTCCTGTTGCTAATGAGACTGAACCCCTCTTTGGGTGTTTGGTCAGCCATATGCATTTCCCCTCTTTAAAGCTGTTCGCTTGTCTCTTGCCCATGTTTCTAACAATTTGTTCTCTTTGCCTTTTTGATTTTTAAAAAGTTCTTTCTCTTTCCCCCTCCCCCTGTGTATATTCTAAACATTTCTTGCCTGTGTTCTGTAAACCTTTGAAGGTCTTTCAATAGAAGCTCTTAACGTTCTTCAGTATTTTTACAAATTGGCTCAATAAAGAACAACTTCAAAGACTTAGTGATCAATCGTCCATATTCCCCTAACACTGGAGGCAACACCCATGTAGTCCCAAGGGAAATTTAGGGCTACTGTCAGACATCTTGTAGCCAGAAAAGGCAGTTGGCCAGGTAGCTTAGAGACCGATATGGACAGGTGCATTTGTAATTGTGCTGGACAAAAGCAGTCCAGAAACTAGGGGATTTTACCACTACAGCAGCAAGGACAAGGGGAAAATTAATGAAGAGAGATCTCTCTCAGGAAGGTCAGAAGCTATACCCATAAAGCCTCACCAGTGTAACTGCCTAAAGGGCAACACTGAAAGCCACGCTGACATGGACAGAGTCGGGTGGGGGACTTACATGGCCTCAAGCCTAGACAAACCATTACAGTGGGCTGTCATTACATGTGTTTAGGAACACATACACATGTGTACCTTCAGCCCTCCCCCAGTATAACAACAAGTAATGAAAAAGGAAGCCTTAAATTTGAGAGAACAAGGAAGGAAGGGTGAGAGGCTGCGGTGAGAGGAAAGGGGAGGAGAAATGTTGTGATTATAATATCAACAAGCAAAATACCTTCAGAAGAAGCTCCTTACTGTTAAGATGTAAAGCCTTTGTTAAACAATATCCAAATCTACCCTGGTTTGGGCTACGAGAAGAATAGCAAGCAGAATGAAGAAAGGGAACACTTCCTGTCATTCAAATAAGCTAATTGAGCCTATTTTCTCTCTCTGTAAATGCCTTCATTTAGAACCCATGTGTCCTTCCTGGTTACTATGCAACCCAGTTAGCAACTTAGCATTAGTAGTTATTGTTGCAGAACACACACACACACACACACACACACACACACACCAGATAAGTAATCATTTCTTTTAAAATAGGTTGGTTTGGAATTTATCTGTAAATTCCCTGGTTTTAATAGAGTGGAAATAGATATCCAATTTCCCAAATAGCATCACGTGACCAGTGCACAACTCCAATCAGCAAATGTCAACATGTCTGCACAGTTGAAGTTAGTATTTGGTCCGTGATGCTGTGCCACATGAGCGGTGCTCATTTTGTGACTGCAATGATTTTTATGTAGAAAAATCCACACACCTCCTGGGACAGTATGGGAAGTGGGCATAGCCACCCATTTCCTGGGTTAGTTTGGGAAGTGGGCATAGTGACACAACGCCCTTGTCACTGCCCCATTCTGTCTCAAATGCCCAGAAACACATGAACCTGTGGGCCTCATCAGTTTAACAAATCCCTCCCCTGACTGGTAAATTCTTTCTCCCTCATGCTTGCTTGCTCAGTTGTGACTGTGACAGGTGGTTCCTCCACCTGTTGAGTTCAAAGGTCACCCTCCTCCAGAATGCCTGCCCCTCATCTCTCAAGACTTTTCACCTTGGAGGCCAGGTCAACCAGTCAGCTTCCCCTGAATCTCTGATGTCTTTTGTCCCATGTCCTCCTCTGCTCCCTTCTTGTCTTCCTGTGGCTGCCCCTTGTTAGAAAGGACACTTTCTGGAGCAGTAAACTTGTCTTTCTTATTCACTTCTGGGTCTCAGATCTTTCAGGCAGTGCCTGATGCAGGAGAGATTGACATTATGATTGACATTATGAGAATGACATTATGAGAATTCTTACATCTATAAGATGGGGGGACGATAACAGTGAGAATTATATAAAATCACACTTGTAAAACGTTTACCAATGAGATTGACACTCAGAAAGTTAGTGTTCAGTAAATGCTGCCAACAAGTGTCACAGCTCTGGAGCCAGCAGACAAGTTTCATTGTGTCCTGTTCCCTCTAAAATGTCATTTCGGAAGGTTAACAAAAAGAGATAAAGAGCATAAAATGAAGTTTCTTAGAGCAAACTGTAGCTGGCCAGGGCCGTAGCCGTGTCCCAAGGTCATAAAGCTCTGGCCAGCAGTCTTGATGGTTCAGCAATGTTCTAGGATAGCCCACTGTGAAGAAACATGAAACAGAACACCAAGATGACCTCCAGTGGTCCCAGCAGAGGCACAAGGCCAACAAGAAAGCAACTCACAGAGCTGTGGCACTGTGCATGCCACGAGTCTCTCAAGCATGGATTGTGCACTCAGAGGGTTAAAGCCCACACTGCGAGAGACGTGTGGAAAGAAAATGCCCTGTGCCTGGCACTTTCTGATGGCTGAGTGCTCCATCATGCTGAGACGTGCTCCATCATGCTGAGAAGTGCTCCACCATGCTGAGAAGTGCTCCA
>NC_034603.1:1925412-1935395 GCF_900095145.1 Mus pahari | reverse complement strand
CATGCTGAGAAGGCCTGGCTGACTCCATGACAGGCTTCAAGTTGGCAGTTAAGGAGACGAGGCCTAAATCTCTGTCTCCAAGAACTGGGCAGTTCCAGGTAAGTCCAGGCCTCAGAAGCTGCCCACCACCTTGGCCTGAGGCAAGGACACTGGGTCAGCAACAGTTTCTAGACTTCCCCAGCAACAGTTTCTAGACTTCCCCAGCAACAGTTTCTAGACCTCCCCTACAAGTGTCCAGCCCCCACACCCTGGTATTGGGATGTCTGTAGGGATGAACCCAAGGGATTAACATAAAGGGCACCTACCAGGAATTCCCTAATGTGCTTTTTTTGTTTGTTTGTTTTGTTTTTTTCGAGACAGGGTTTCTCTGTGTAGTCCTGGCTGTCCTGGAACTCACTCTGTGGACCAGGCTGGCCTTGA
This sequence comes from Mus pahari, assembly GCF_900095145.1. Taxonomy (NCBI): domain Eukaryota; kingdom Metazoa; phylum Chordata; class Mammalia; order Rodentia; family Muridae; genus Mus; species Mus pahari. The sequence goes on along the minus strand of NC_034603.1, from coordinate 1,934,975 downwards.
ACTCAGAAATCCGCCTGCCTCTGCCTCCCAAGTGCTGGGACTAAAGGCGTGCGCCACCCTAATGTGCTTTAAATCAGGCCTGCAAGCTCACTTGGTTGTCTCTCTATTCTGGTCATGGGAGACGCAAGCATGCTGGTTTTCTGCAGAATAAAACATTCTTTGCGTTTACATGCCATGTGTTCCTTCTGAGGGTAAACATTCCACATGCTCTCTGTTCTGTCCCCTCCAGCACTTACTATAAGATGAGCTGCCCTACAGTATGTTTTTCTGTCTCTCTGACTTCAGCAGAATCATCTGTGGGGCAAGCCTACTCTCCAGCACTGGAGAACTAGGCCTGGCGCACGCAGAAAGCTGCAAGACACACAGCTTTTCCATCACATCCAGAGGATCTTGTGGCGAATGTTTGCCAGGTTCAAACTCACCCTACCTGTGGATCATCACAGCTTAGCCAACACACCGAAACACACTCTAGACACGTACACTCGCCCACGGCTGGGTAAAACTGCCAAGTACAAAGCCCAATTTCTAATAAAGTGTGGAAAGGCTTGTGTAATTTATTGAATCCCTGTATCTAAACACACTGGCAGCTGGAATATGAGTACCCTCGGACTTAGGTTCTCCCTGTCATCCTGTGTCATGCGGTGAGTGGTGGTTGCTCTCAGATCAGCACACGTGTTCCCATCCTGTGTTGCTGGACTAGGGGAAAGATCCAAGTTGGAAGTAAGGGCTGGAGATGTGGCTGGGTGGGGAGGGAGCCTGCTGTTCCAGACGACCCAAACTCAGTTCCCAGCACCCAGACTGGGCATCACGCAGAAGCCTGTAACTACAGCACCAAGGGATCAGATGCCCTCTTCTGGTCTCTACAGGTATCTGTATACACACTCATATATAAAATTATATATTAAATCATTGTTAATTTTTGTTTTGGGTATTTGCCTGCATATGGTCTGCATATCTGTTTGCATGGTGCCTGTAGCGGCCCAAAGAAGATCTGGACTTACAGATGGTTGGGGTCAACATGTGGCTGCTGGAAGTCAAATCCAGATGCTCTGGAAGAGCAGTCAGAGAACCATTTCTTAAGCACTGAACTATTTCTCTAGTTCCCAAGTCAAACTTAATGCCTAGTACATCCATACATCACACACACAAAGTATCCTCTGAGAACCTACACTGTCACACCACCAAACGCTGTAAATGGAACTTTCCCTAGGACCTGGATAAACCACAGCTGTGTTCAGCAAACATTTGTTAGCAGGCTCTGTTTCTGGATGCTTGGGAAGTTTCAGGTAGACTCCCATTGGAGCCTTGGCCATCAGTCCTACAGTGAGAGATCACGCCCAGAGCATTGGAGCTTTGAAATTCCCAAGAGTAAGGTGGCCAGTGAATATGGGAGCACTCACTTCTGACTTTTTCCTCCTCTTCTAAGAAGTAGTTGTAGCAGAAGAACACAGACACACTAAACAGGACAACCAGGAGTAGGCATTTGGGAGACTATTCCACAGGGGGCCAACGAAGAGAGGGACAAGAGAGTCTGGAAGTCTCAGTGTCAGCAAGCCCCTAGCTTCAGACCCTCCTATCACCTAGTGCCAAGGGGAGAATGCATGCATTTACACAGCTCCTCAGTGTGCATAAAGGCAGCACACACCCTTTTTGTGAAAGAGGCAGATCTCTCCCAAGCATCTAATCCTATTCATCACAGGAAGTGGGCGACAATCCCAGTAAGGAACAGATGGATGGTACTTTAAACCGCAAGCCACTACCTGACTGGATTTCATCTCTGAAACATGGTGGCATATGCTGTTTTTCTAGATGGCCTCAACACATAGTGAGGAGCCAAAGCAAGGTAACTATGGCTTCTCCCCGATGCAGACTGAAAACCAAGGTTTATCCTTATCCTTCCCCGAAACTTGTCCAAGAGATGGGCAAACTTTCGATGAGTCCACTGAAGATTCACCTGCTGGCTAATTTACTGGTGCACTGCTGGGGACAGCAGCTGAGAAAGCCATGGCTTGATTTCCCAGGACACACAGGTAAGCTCTCTCCCTCGGCTGCCAGGCAATTATACTTCTGCAGCTGGGTCCTGCCCACCCGGCTCAAGAGCCCCCACAGCTCTGAGCTGATGGTTGTTTTCCCAGGCACGAGGGTAACACTTAGCAAGTGTTCCTAGGACACCATCACTTACCTTCTGCCTGGTTCCACAAAGGATGCCAGAGACAGTTCATGGGACAGAGGCTGACAGAGCCAAGCCAACCTCAACCCTGATAATGCCATGCCCCCCTTATATCCAACTCAGCGGAGTAGAGAGGCTGTGCAGCCACCAGGAGGCCAGCACTTGACTGTCCCACTCCACCAGCTGTGTTCCACAGGCACCAGCCTGGCTTTGGACGACAGGGCCTTGGGGAGCAGCCAAAGGACCCATCTCCAGAATGACCACAATGAGCCAAATTCACTGCCGGTGCTATTTCTTCTAATTCCTGATGGCGTCCAGGACACTAACTTTGACAGGGGAGAATAATGAGGTTTCCAGAAGTAAAGTGGTTTGTATAGTCACATAGTTCTCCAGGCTCCGGCTGGGCTCTTAAGTCAGCCTTTAGCCCCCCCCCCCCCAAACTGTGGTCTTTTATGGTGGGTGCTGGAGAGGAATAAGGGGAAGAGGGGGTTAGACAAGTTGATATGATAAGAAGGGGGGGAAGAGGAGAGGAGGAAAAGGAAGAGGCAGAGGAAGGAGCGATGGAGAAGGAGCAGGAGGAGGAAGAGGAGATACAAGGAGAAATGATGGCACATCCAGCAGGTAACCATGGGCAGCAAACATGGAGCTGGTGAAAAAGAAGCAGCTCAGGGCAGTGTATCAGTTCCCTGTTGCTGCTGTAACAACAACAGCCTCTGTGTCCTCAGAGGCACAAGAGCAGGTACTGGGAGTTTACAGGGCTGAATGCAAGGTGTGGCAGGGCTGGTTGCTTCTGAAGACTCTCTCCATGTTTCAACGACCTAACTCCAACTCCTCTTGGGACTTGGGCTATGTGACCTTTGACCTCTCCTCAATCCCGACCTCCCCTCTGACCGGATCCTCTGAGCAACATCAGTTCACCCAGGTGACCTGGGGTGACCAGTCCGTCTTAAGGTTTCTGCCATTATCCTACTACATAATCTGTTCACATTGGGCGACACCCTACAGGTTCAGGAGTCCCCTCTGTGGGAGACTCACACTCAGCTGTCATAGATAAAGAAGGAGATGGAGGAGGAGTGGTGGCAGAGATAAATGGAGAGATTGGAAGTGGGTAGTGGAGAGGACCTGGTGCTGGCCTTCACCCCAGCTTCTGCTCAGTAGGGAACTCTGGAGAATGTGCTGCCAGGAGGATTTCAGAAGTGCCTAGTCGGGTGCTCTGCTGCCTTCTGCGTTTGGGCTCCACGGGCCTCTCTGGGGCTCCCATTTGGAAGCATCCTTTCTCTCCCAGTATCTTCCTGATGCTTCCCTGGATTAATGCAGTACAGCTTGAGCCTGTTAGACGCCTGCTGGCTGCTTCACCCTGCCCACTCCCCACCCAGCCCCGCTGTCACTTCCAATCACTCCAGTCCTGTGCATCCTGCCAGACCCAGCCCAGCTGCCCAGCACTGGCCTGGCCCTTAGAAGCTGCTGCCCAGTCCTGGGTTGAGCTCAGCCCCTGGGGGGTAGATGTCTTGGGCTCCAGAGTCAATGGCTCAGTAGCTCCTCTCGATCCATGGCCCTGGAGAGTTTTGCAAATCACCAGCCTGGCACTGATGGCACCTCCCTTGTCGCCACTGTTCCTAGTTCCTCCTTTCTCCTACTCGTGAGAAAGTCACTGTATTACCCACTGGCAGCCCCTCAGGGGCCACCTTTTTATGAGGCAGAGACTGACATTTCATGAGTGTGGCTGGCCATGCTATCATCTATACCAGGTGCTTTGTAGATGGGACCTCATGTGGTCCTCAGGGAAGGTCAAGTCTGTTATTCCTATACCCATTGGACTGAGGCACAGAGAAGGCACATGACAAACACAGTTTTCTCCCTCCCTATTTATCACAGAACCCTCTCTCCCTATCTATCTATCTATCTATCTATCTATCTATCTATCTATCTATCTATCTATCCATCCATCCACTTACCCCCTATCTTTCTGTCTGTCTATCTATCATTTATCTATCTACCACCTCCTAGTTTCTGGGTACCAGCCTGGTACTTTAAGAGTAGTGAAGGGTTGACAGTGTGGTCCCCAAAGAAGCCCACCTCCATGCACCTGTCAATAGGACCTTGTTGGGAAACACGGGCTTTGCAGACATAATCATGCTGAGGACAGGGAACATCACAGGGACCCTAACCCAGCAACTGGTGTCCTCAGACACTGACGCAGAGAGAGGAAAGCCTTGCAGAGAGCATTCGAAATCTGAGAGCTGCTTCTGCAGGCCAAGGAGCTGGCTCGTCCCAGCAACCACCAGAGGCTGGATGGGAGGCAGCTCTGTTTTGGACGGTTCCAGCCCTCTGCCCTCGGGCTCTGGGGGACGGGGGGGGGGGGGGCGGACTGATTCCATTGCTTTAAGCCTCCCATTTCTGGTAAATTGTTACACAGCCCTAGTAAACCGATGCGGATGATAGTTAACTCTTGCTACAACTGAGAGTACTGGGAAGACAGACCGAAAACCGGAGACCAGACAAAGGAAGTGTACTACTGATGTTCCCGGAGCTCGGAGAGCCACTCTACAATTTAAACTCAGGATCAGTAAGCCTTGAGACCATTACCCCCATCAGCCACAAATCCCCAAGCCCTGAAGAAGCCCTGAATGACTGGGGCTCACCATAAAATGACATCCCTGTTGGTGCCGAAGGGTTCAGGGCCTGAGCTGCTTCACTTTAACACAACTTTCCAGGTTGAGTGGGGAAAAGCTTTTTGCCACACTCCCAGCAACACAAGAAGTGAGTCCGAGTCTCGCCTGGTAAATAGAGAGGGGTAGGTAAGGGGGTGCAAGCAGCAGAGGAAGGAAGCCACCCTGTGTATACCTGGCACAGGAGCACAGTCCTGGCCATCTGCCAGCCTGACCCTGTGCTCATCCCACCCAGCCCTAGCCCAGGAATCCTCCTCTCAGCATCTCTCTATGTTAAAGACACAGGGGACGTCTCACTCAGCTCCCCACCTCACCATTTAGTAGTCTAGGAAAGTGATGCCTAAAGGGTACCACACATCACCAACCTCTGATATAGCTCTGATTCCAGATTCCTTGACCTTTGGAACATACCATGTTAAGCCAGAAAGCAGCCATAGGCAGGAGACAGGCCATCGAGGACTCGATAGTGGGCCAAAGGGCAGGTGGGCAGATGGGCCAGAGAAAGCTAGTGCACACTGAACATGCTATGTGAAAGCTGCCCACCACCATCGCTATCTGCCTGCCTGCCTGCTCTCTATCATCTATCTATCTATCTATCTATCTATCTATCTATCTATCTATCAGTCTATCATCTATCTATCTATCATCTATCTATCAGTCTATCATCTATCTATCTATCTATCATCTATCTATCTATCAGTCTATCATCTATCTATCTATCTATCTATCATCTATCTATCTATCAGTCTATCATCTATCTATCTATCTATCTATCTATCTATCATCTATCTATCTATCAACAGGGATTCTCTGAGTAACCTTGGCTGTCCTGGAACTCACTCAGTAGACCAGGCTGACCTTGAACTCAGATCTGCTTGCCTTTGCCTCCCAAGTGCTAGGATTAATGCTGTGGGCCACCACAGCCCAACAACCATTGTTCTTTATTAAATGATCATGCATGCCTGTTTTTACAGGTGCAGAAATCAACCTCGGAGAGGTGAAGTCACCTGCTCAGTTGGTGGCAACTGGCTCTCAGGGATTCCTCTGAGATTGAACTTGGTTCTCCTGGCCTCTAAGTCCCAGGCTCCACCCTGTTCTAAAGCCACACTGGTTTCCAGACCATACCCCCACACTCCCACCCCGAAGGAATCCGAGTTGCAATCAAGAGTGTAATGCCATTGGCAAGTAGCTTGGTGTGCCGTTTCTTCCCAGCAAGCACTCCGTTGGCCCGCAAGAGCCATGGGCACTGTTGGCAGCAGCTGTGTCCCTAGCCTCCATATTCCAGAGAAGAGATTGGAGCCACATGTCGGAGGCCACGAGCTGAGTGCTAGCAGGCCACATACAGAACAGGAGGCAGAGCAGGTGGCTGGGACCCACCTTCTGTTCTAAGTTGAACCAGGCTTTGGTGCCCCTGGCCACTCTTGCCAACTCTCCCACCCTCCAGTTCTAACTCCAGCTTTCGAGGGTGGCATAGCCTGGCTAGCTGGGGAAGGGTTAAGGCAGAGGCCATAGGTGTAGGGACTGAGGAGGCATTAAGTGCTGGGTGAGGTGGCTCACAGAGTTTGGGAGAGGCTGGTGTGGAGTCAGCAGTGTGTGGAATGGGCAGTTCTGCCCTTATTTAGCTTTTCGATGGGAGGAAAACATCTTCCCTTCATGGGCTTCAGTATCCACTTCTGAGATGGAGGGACCCTGACCGTATGTTGTCTTCCAGCCCCAAGTTCTAGGGTCTGAAGCCCCAGCTGGCTTCTCTAGCAGAGTATGTGTACGAGAGGCAGTCCCTCAGTGGCACAGTCGAGCCAGAGAGAAGAGGCCTCTACACCTGAGGGGTTCAGGTTACCAAGCCAAAGCAGCCCATGTGTATTTTAGATTTTCTTTTAAGCCTCTCTGTCAAGCTTCTCCGTGCCCCAACCTCCTGGGCTAAATCTATAATCGCTTTGCAAGAACAGCTTACCCAACATCTGCAGGGAGGGGCAGGTGGAAGCCGAGCCTTGGGGCTAGGAATCCTTTCAGGATCCTGTTAGGGCCAGCCAGCAGTAGTAGAATGAGAGGAGGCGTGAAGCTGGACTTTGGCTAGGCCCAGGAGTGCTGGTTAGTGGCTACAAGGTGATCTGGAGGCCAGGCCAGCATCTTTTCTCTGTGAACAGCACAAGGAGTCTGACGCCAGACCTCTCCACTATGGCTCTGCCACATGCTGACCTTGTGACCTCTCTAGCCTCAGTGGTCTGGCCTGTGAAAGGAGGCCTTGATGTGGACTGAGCTCTGAAGGCTCAGTGAAGTAAGCCCAGAAGGTCTCAGTGATGGCGGTTAGACTGCTTGTCTGATGCCGGGTATGGTAAGAGAATGGAGCAGGCCCACACAGGAAGGAACGGAGGGAACACGCTGGCTCCTGGCCTTCTAGGCCTGTCTGTGTAACTCTTCAGTCCAGCTTTGGACACTCCAAACACCGCCATGACTGGTATCCCTATGTCTACTGGGCTCCAGACCCCTCAGCCTCCACCATCCCTGAAGCCTGTTGTAAGAGCATACTCACATACACACGTACATACATGTTGCTTCCTTTCCTGCTCCACAGCTGTGGACTCCACTAGCTCCTGATGCATTCAGACTTGAGCCTGGCTCTACACCAAGGCAAATTCCCTGCCACAGCCATCTTGAATTAAATCTCTCGCTGTTCTAACGACTGCCTTGCTCTGGCTTCTGTTGACTGAGGGCAACCTGTGTTGTTAAGGTAAGAGCTCCAGCTTTCCACCTCCCTGGCTGTGGAGCCCTAGCCTAGGCCTACTTAACTAGTTGTCACCCAGCACCTTCCCAGAAGTGCACCGGGGGCTGTTCTCCCAGTCTGAGGTTGCTGCACTGGGCTGGGACAGGCCTGCTTCCCAGGTTCCAGGCCACACATTCCAGACCTTCCTAAGGTCCCCAAGTCCATTGAGAATGAGATGGAAATGCTGCTGCCACTCCTGAGAAAGGCACCCCAAACCTCCGTCCTGTGGCCCATAAATTATGAAGAGAGATTGGAGCTCAAATTTCTGCCAGGAAAGCCAGTCCTCCAGCTGGGGACACTGCCCAAGCCCTGCTCAAGGACACTTGCAAAGGTCTCGGCTAGCTCACTGGACTCTGGCAAAGGGGGGGTGAAGAACTTGGCTAATCCTATGCCAGGGACTGAGTTCAGAGATACCTGTCCCTTCCCTAGCTATCAGAACACACCACCATTTCTGCTTATTACAGCTGGAGGATGCTCTGCTTCTTGCCCAGGCAACAATGAGAGAAACCAAGGCTGAGGACGGTTCGTGGAGTCCATAGGGGTTTCAGCCCCCTTTCCAGCTCACCCTCAGGGTCTGTCAGTAGCCACTGGGCCTAGAGCAGGAGAGCTGGCTGATGGACGGTCACCTAGCTGGGCTCTGCAAAGGAAGGAGGGGAGCCCCATTCACTCCCACACCTCGACATTTGTTAGCAACAGACAAAAGCAGCTACTCAGGAGGCCCAGGTTTCTGGCTTGCCCGTAGTTGTAGAACAGACGGCCAATTCATCCGATCAAACTTGGCACCTTGAACAAAAGAAATAATATGTGTTTGGCTCCTTAATCTGTTCCTCAGGTTCCCAGGCAGGTGACTGGAAAATCTGATGACAAGAAGCATCTGCTGGCTTCTCAGGACACTCCACAGGTTGGCCTGCCATTGTTCTGCAGCTCCACACACCACCCTGTTCCCCTCTCCTCAATCTTCCTGGGGCTCCCCCACAGCAGTTCCGGTTCACCAGAGCCAGACCCCAGGAAGACTGATGAACGATCCACTCAGGGAAGCCCAGGCTCTCAATGTCTCCTCTTAGAGGTAGACAGAATTAACTCCCTGCCATGCAAGTGTGACCCTCCTGGGAGCATGGGCTGTAGCTGGTAAGCACAGGAGACGACAGCCGCTGCTGTGGGGGCTGAGTTTCCTCTGGGTTCAGGTGTCTGCTTGAACATGCCCAGATGCCAGGTCTCAGCCAGCTGGGGCAGTCTGGGGTCTGGATTTAGTTCACCAGACTTCCACTCCTCTCGGGGACTTTGGGGGCCTGAGCCTGGGCATTGGTGAAGTGTGCATGGTTTTCCTTCAGTGCTGTGGCCTGGGGAGGCAGGGGTCACTCTTGCCAGCTCAGGAGATAAATTGCCACTGAGTACCCACTGTGTGCCTGGCACCTGAGAGGGGCTCCACTTGGTTTCTCTTACTGGAGTCCGTGCTGCATGCCCCAAAGACTGAACGCTACAGATAAGAAAAACCCAGACACTGTTGCACATGCCAGAAAGCTTCTGCTGACTGGACCCTGATATAGCTGTCTCTTGTGAGGCTATGCCAGTGCCTGGCAAATACAGAAGTGGACGCTCACAGTCATCTATTGAATGGAACACGGGGCCACTAATGAAGGAGCTAGAATGAGTACCCAAGGAGCTGAAGTGGTCTGCAACCCTATAGGTGGAACAACAATATGAACTAACCAGTACCCCCCAGAGATGTGTCTCTAGTTGCATATGTAGCAGAGGATGGCCTATTCAGCCATCGATGGGAGGAGAGGCCCTTGGTCTTGCGAAGATCATATGCCCCAGTACAGGGGAATGCCAGGGCTAGGAAGTGGGAGTGGGTGGGTTGGGGAGCAGGGCAGGGGGACGGTATAGGGGACTTTGGGAATAGCATTTGAAAGGTAAATGAAGAAAATATCTAATAAAAAATAAAATAAATAAATAAAAATAA
>NC_034603.1:1919406-1925287 GCF_900095145.1 Mus pahari | reverse complement strand
AGCCCCAGCCCCAGCCCCAGCCCCAGCCCCAGCCCCAGCCCCAGCCCCAGCCCCAGGGAAGGTGTTAATGAGGTCCATGCAGGGAGAGGCAGGGTAAGGAGCTCCTGTCCACAGGTGCCAGCAGGTCTTTGTGATGGCCAGACTGGGCCTGGCGCCACTCTGCCTCATGTATGATGGTGGCTGATACCCCTCTGGGGTGGGGCGGGGTCCCCAGCACGTGTCTGGGGCCTGCCAAGACCACACCCTTGGAGACCCAAAGTCTGTCTCAGGCATGGCTGCCCTTCCCATTCCGGGATCCCTGGGCAGGTAAATGGGCCAGGGAATACCCAGGGTGGCTGGCAGCCCTGGGAAGCTTCGGGTGCCCGTGGAGAGTGGTGACAGCCGTGACAGTGTGGTACCCTTGTGGGCACCACAAAGCTTCAGAGGCTCCTTCCTTCTCCTGCTACGTGGCTGACTGAATCTTTGAGTTTTCTTCTCTGTCTCTGGGTGACTCTGGGGTCAAAGAGTTTATAAGGTGACAATAAAAGCCAGGATGGGTACCCCAGAAGTCCAGTTTTATTCCCAATTTCCCTGGATGATTCTGGGGTATCATTTGCCCACTCAGATAAAGGCGCCTGATCTAGGCTATCTGGGGCTCCTCAGGCTGTGGTGCCTGTGCCACCAGAGACAGAGAAAGATGCAGAAGGCGGTGTTAGCCTGTTTTCTCCCCACAGACACCACTGGAGAAGAGCTCTGGCTGTCCACAGAAAGGGAGTTACAGAGGGAAAGCGTCACAGTAGAAAATAGCCTCTACCTGAGCAGCCCCACTGGGTTAGCCTCTGTTTCCCTGAGCAACTCCACTGGGTTAGCCTCTGCTTCCTGAGCAGCTCCACTGGGTTAGCCTCTGCTTCCCTGAGCAGCCCCTCTGGGTTAGCCTCCTGAGCAGCTCCACTGGGCTAGCCTCTGCTTCCCTGAGCAGCCCCACTGGGCTAGCCTCTGCTTCCCTGAGCAGCTCCACTGGGTTAGCCTCTGCTTTCTGAGCAGCTCTATTGGGTTAGCCTCTGCTTCTACCTCCCTCCCTGGAGCCTGTAGACCCAGTTCTTTCCTATGCTGCCAGCTTTGTCTTCCAACTCCTGCTTAGAATACCCGATTCAAAATTGTAAGGGCAGGGCAAGATCAAAGCTAAAAGGTTGCCCCTGGATCTTCAGGAAGACCCCAGAAAGTGACTGAGTTCCTACAAAGGCCTCATGGCTGTCACCAACACCTGTGTTACTACCACCATCAATCCACCATCATTACCACACCACAGTCACATCACCACTGCAGTGGATGTTGTCATTACCATCGTCACCTCCTAAACCACACCCCTACCATTGCCATGACACCACTCCCACCAAGACTACTGTCACCTTCACCATTTAAAAGCACTGCCTCTTATGTCAATACCACCATTATAGCCACCACTGCCATGACATCATTACCATTAAGACCACCATTACTATCATCTCCACCTAAACCACTGCCAGTACCACCCCCTTCATCACCACATGTATCAATAATCACTATCAAAGTCACCATCACCACCACCATCAAAACCACCACTACCAGTGTCATTAATAACACCATGACCATCGTTACTACTTAATCTATGCTCATTGCCATTCATACCATTCCCACTACCTCCGTCTCTATACTACCACCACCACTACTAACACTTATATTATTACTCTGCTACCAGCAACCACCGTCGACATCAATACTAGCATCACCATCACCACTACTCCACCGTACCTGTATCACTACCACTACCCTCACCTTCATCAATAACTATGTTACTTCCATCACCATCCCACCCCCACCCCCATCAACACTACCCTCATCCCCACCACTACCATCATCTCTGTCCTCACCAGTACCACTACCTCTACAGTCTCGCCATTATGGTCATTGTCATCACCTCCACTGCCTTTAGCACCATCACTGTGAACTATTTTGTGGTACCACCATCCATCCTCTACTTCCACCACAATCGGCTCTTCCATCATGCCAGTCTTGCCTTCACTATCATGCTACAACAATACTAGTTTCCCCTTATTGCTGTAACAGTCCGAACATCAGTGGCTTAAAACAATACGAATGCATTATCTTTCAGTTCTGGAGCCAAGAGATCTAAAACGGGGCTCTGAGCTATAGTGCCAGCAAGGCCGCACTCTTTCTGGGGGATCTGGAGAACCATTTCCTTTTCTGACCCAGGTTCTGGAAGCTGCCCACTTCCCCCCTTCCATCTGTGAGCCATGAGCCTTTCTTAGATTGCTCCACCCTGCATCTCTTCCTCTTCCCCTGCACACTATGATGGATGTCCCTGTGATGACCCACAGTCGTCAGGGAAGCCTCCCTATCTCCATACATCAGGCCGGCGGCCCTCATTTGCCCTCACCGTTTGCATATCCACAGACGTGAAGATTGCAGGAATTTTCTCTCCACCCAAACCATCATTGCCATCGTATCCAAAACCATTCCCACCACCTAACTTTGCTTTCACCACCATGGCTAGCGATGATTACCTCTGCCGCCACCGGTCCCAGCATCTCCTCTCCCTTCCCACCCCACCCCCCAGCTCAGAGCGCCTTCTCCTGACACTGTAGCCTTCTTAGCAACGCCCTCTGATCTGAGCGCATCCTACATAGAAAGGGGCACTAGACTGCCTAGAGAGGATAGGGGCCTGTCTGACGCATTCACTCTAGCCATCAGTGTCTGGCCCAGAGACACACTCAATAACTAGCACAGAAGAGAAGAATGTGCTGTGGCTGTATTGGAGTCTCAGTAGGCATTGACCTATGAGGTATTCCTGGAGGAGTAACATCCCAGCTGGGATCGGGTGCAGAAGGGAGGCGAATGAGGGGATTAAAGGATCGAAGGAGTCAAGGTGGGTTCTGGAGGGTAAACTGTGTTTTGAGAACTCAGGGAGTTGCAGCATGGAGCTTCTACTGCTGCTACAAAACACCATGACCAAAAATGAGACAAGGAAGAAAGGATATATTTAGCTTACACTTCTGTAACATTAGTTATCCTTGAAGGAGACCAGGACAGGAACTGAAACAGGGCAGGAACCTGAAGCCAGGGGCTGATGCAGAGGTCATGGACAGCTGCTCACTGGCTTGCTTCCCATGGCTTCCTAGCCTGCTTCCTTATAGAACCCAGGGTACCAGCCCAGGGCCCTCCCCCATCAATCACTAATTAAGAAAACGCCTTGCAGCTTTGTCTTATGGGGACATTTTTTCAGTTAAGGTTCCCTCCTTTCAGATGGCTCTGGTTTGTGTCATTTTTGACATCAGACAATCTGTTGCCATGGACAATAGGTGGTTAACCCACCAGAGGTGAGGTGCATGGGTGGGCAGCAGCTGGGGAGGTCGGTCCTTGTCCTAAGAGCTGTGGAGGTCTTTGGAATGCTTATGCTTGTGAGTAGACACGTGTTTCTAGAGGGTCACTCTAGAGGGGAGAGATGTAGGTGGCAGTGGCTTAGAGACTTTTCTGCTGTCTGGAAGTGAATGGTAAGAATGGCAGGCAATGGAGAAAGAAAGCAGGGTTGCTGACTGCAGTAGTCAAAACCTCAGAGGTAGCTCAGGTGTAGACAGATGGGGGAGGAGGGCTGCTGTTCAGGACTGCCCAGGTCTCCACTTCCAGAGCTGGGCTAGGACAGAACTCACTGGACCCTAGTGGGCAGAGACCAACGGTTCATGAGAACAGGGACAAACTGGTATTCTGTGCACTTATTGTAAGTACTAGTAAGTCACAGAAGCAGTAACTAACTAAAAATGGCAATTTCCCAGATGTGACCTGGGAAAAGAGGTGCGAAGGCAAGTAATTGGACAGCAAAACATCGAAGGGGGAGGGGAAGGCATGAGATAGGGCCTGAATGTGGTTCTGAATGGAATTCTCTCAAGGTATGGATACCATTGACACTGGATCATGGCCCTGATGGGGACTCCAGGAGCCACAGGAGAACACCACCTGAGGGCCACATCACCCAAACATGAGGAACTTGGGGAACAATGGTCCCTTCTGTCCCTTCTGGTCCATGGTTTGATTTCTATGGTCTCTGTTACACCAACCACAGTTCATAAATAGTATGTGGAAAATTCCAGAAATGAGCAATCCTTAAAGTTTAAATAGCATTCAAGTTTGTCATTTTATTATTGTCACTTATCTCATACTCTGATTTATAAATTAAGCCTTAGCATGAGCATGTTTATACAAGAAAAAACAGTGTATACCAGGCTCAGAACTCTGACATTTCAGTGCCTCCACTGTGAATCTTGAATAGAGGTTCAGGGTTACTACATTTATACACCAAGTGTGACTTGGCAGTCATTGGAGGCAGTGTCCAGAGGTGTTGATTCTCCACATTACTCCTGCCGTCCACACTTAGGGTGAGATGAGAGGAATCCCTAAGGTAAAAGCAGATCCAGGGTCTTGCCCACTGAGTAGGACCTTTGCGGCATCTGCTTCTGCAGTCAATGCTAAAGAAAAGGCTTCAGATTCTGCCTCTTAGGGGGCCAAGAGCTGTGCATGCTCAGTAAGCATCCATCCCTGAGGCTTATCCTTAGCCCCAGTCCATTGCTTTTTAAATTTCAGGTTTATGAATGGATGAGAACATGGATGAATGGCTGAAAAGACAGACAGACAGACAGACAGACACACACACACTGATGATTGGATGATAGATATTCTAAGAGAATGGCTGGGTGAGTGTTTGAGTAAATGGATGTATGGATGGTATAATGGATGGGTTAATAGGTGGGGTTGGGTGAATGGATGTATAGAAAGATGGAGAGATGGACTGGATTTTATCGTATGTGCTGGTGGATCTGTTGTCTAGAGCTGTGCCTGTGACTTTGAGGCTTGACAGTGAGGTGAACAGATGAAGTTCACGAGGAGAGATGGACAAATGGATGGACAGACAAGTGGATGGATGACCTAGTTTACAGTCTTCGGCTGAGGTGAGCATTGCCCCCTCTCCTAACCCTCCACTGATCCAGGAGGACTCCTTCTTAGTACACATGGACCCCAATTCTGCTCTCACACTGATGGCCCCACATGGAGAACCAGACAGGGACCCAGGCAACTGTGGAGAAAGTGTGACTTGGGAAAGCCTGCATGGTGGAATGGAAGGAGGTTGCATACTTGGCCTCCTACCTAGAATGATGGTGTCTTGCCTGGGGCTGGCTGGGCATCCGTCCAAGTGACAACATCATAGGGCTAGCTCTGGCCACCCTGCCCTAAGGGTGGATGTCAGACATATCCAGGCTTGATCCAGCAACGGAGCACCACACTGGCTGAGGGAGAGTACAACCCTCACAGTGGGAACAGGGAAAGGAGGAGGACATCAGGGGAAACCCACCATCTTGGCAGAGCCCAGGAGAGCCCAGGGACACCAGGCTCCAGCCCAAAGCACAGCTGATGGGCTCAGCTCTGCCAGGTTTCATTGCCCAGGGCACATTGTTATGACCAAGGAATAATGAAAGGCAGACATCTAATTCCCAGATTTTCCTAGTGCAGGTGTGTGTGTGTTTGTGTGTGTGTACAAGGATGCCATATGAAGGTCTTATGTGCCTGCTTATGTATGTATTCCAGAATTTGCTAGGGCACTTTGGTACACATTAGCATGCTCATGTATGTAGGTAAGTATTTTTAAAGCAGGGGCAGCTGTTTTTATGTGATGTGAACATATTTGTATATAGGAGTTTTCGTATGTACGAGCGTGTATGTATGTGTTCAATATGTATATTTGGGAATATAGTTGCTGTCTGCCTAAGTGGAATTCCATCTGGTTTCTCTCTCTCTCTCTCTCTCTCTCTCTCTCTCTCTCTCTCTGTGTGTGTGTGTGTGTGTGTGTGTGTGT
>NC_034603.1:1914396-1919331 GCF_900095145.1 Mus pahari | reverse complement strand
TGTGTGTGTGTGTGTGTGTGTGTGTGTGTGTGTGTGTTAGGCGGATATAAGAGGTAATCAAAGAATGAGATCCATAAAATAAAGAGTTCTGTTCTCTTGCTCTGTTCTTACCTCTTACCCCCAACCCCTTACAACTGCACACTGGCTTCAAGAGTAAACAATGTTTCTCACACATGTTAGGCTACCCTCAGGCCACCATAGCTTATATGTATCTTTGCCCTTTCTTCTTGAGGGGGAAGGCTTGTGTTTAATTCTTTTTTGAAATTCCAGAGCACAGAACTGAATCTGATGTGCCATGGGATGGTGGAGGGATGGGCAGATGTATGTGTAGATGAATGGATAAACAGATGGATAGGTGGATAGATGAAAAGACACATGTATAGATGGGCAGACAGTCAAAGGATAGGTGGACCTGTGGATGGGTATGTACACAGGTAGAGAACACGATTAAACCTCGCTCGCCCTCTGCTCGAGAGCACTGGGTACTGGGGCGGGTGTGCGGAGGCTTTTTCTCCTTGCCCTCACTATGGTGTGGCAGAGACAGCCTCTTCTAGTACAGAGTCATCTCTGCCCTCTCCTGTCTGATCACCCCACGCTCAGGACTTCTGGCTCCAGGTTGGCCACCTACTTCCTCACCAAGGAGCAGATCAGGGCTGAAGAGGCATCACTAAGTGGCTTAAGTTGGCTCCTGTTTGTGTTTGGAGCTTTCAAAGGCTGAGGAGGGGCCTGACTTCAGCCCACTGCTAAGTGGGCAGGGATTGAAAGCCCTCTAGGCCTTGACTGCAGGCAGCTCAAAGCAGGGCCCTAGGAGTTTTGAGACAGGAAAATAGTGTTTTGTCTTCTGAACGCATTCACTTGGCTTTGCCCTGGAGAGCAGGCAGGTGTCCTGACGGCTGCTTTGAGCTGGTCCAGGGAAGGGGGCGGGGCGCACTCAAGCCCTGGATTACAGAGGCCATGCAGAAGAAGGAGGCCTTTGATGGGGCCAGGCCTGTTGTCCAGAGTCTGCTTTGCTGGTGGCTGGAGCCCCCTAATGAGGGGAAAAGGGCTCCACTCTGAAGCATTCCCTGGGCCTCCCCTGGGTAGCAGGCGGAGACCTCCTTTGATGTTGGAGTCCTTAAGCCAAGTGGAGACTAATTGCCACAAGGTACAGAATGTTGTGGGTACTTGGGGGGTCTGCAGCTTGCTCACAATGGCAAAACCACCCTGGGGTTGAGGGGAAAAGCCAGCCACCAGCCATTCTCCTGATGTAGGCAACTGAAGGACATTTTGTTGTCCCCCTCCCCACTCCACTCCCCCCCCAACTCCAGGCATCCACACACAAAATGGGAAGTGCACTGTGGTCCACAGCAGGCTTGTCAAAGGCTTCTTTCGGAAAGCATCCACTTTGAAAATCACAACCAGTGTGTCAGGAGAGACAATAGGCGCATGAGAGGAAGAGAGCAATGGCAGCCTGGAGCCAACCGATCCAGACTCCAGTCTCTGCTTTATCACTTGTAGCTGTTGAGTGTCTCTGGACTGTTGTGGCAGATGCCAGGCCTGACACACAGTAGGGCTTCTGTTTCTGTGTGTGTGTGTGTGTGTGTGTGTGTGTGTGTGTGTGCCCTTCTGATGAGCCAGAAAGCAAACACTGGGACATATTGCCAGGGCTGTGAAGAAAGCAGACACAGAGCCCGGTTGGTCAGGTGAGATCCACCTGCTCAGGGAAGGAGAGTTTCTGTGGATGTTCACGGATGCCTCCTGGTTTCCATCAAAAGAAGGACACCCGAGCAGTCCCTGACTTGAGATTACCCAACCCCTCCCACTTCTACCTCCCCATGGAATCTGGAGCCAGATGGAACAGCTTCTATGAGACGAGCCATTGCTGTCAACAGTTAGGTTTTTACTCTACTGTGTACAGCCCTCAGTTATTGGCCTACAGTCTTGCTTGCCTTCACAGGGACATGCTCAAAGGCTAGTGGATCGTTTCCCAGACTGGGAAGCCAAGACTCCAAGATAACATATTCAAGATCATCCTATGTGGGAGAGGAAGAGCTTTCTGATAGGCCTGTCTGATGGTCATATCCTCCGCAGCCTTCTTCAGCTGAGCTGAACAAGCCCCTGTGGGCTTCCTTTCCCAGCATCTGGCCAGCAGGAATAACAGCAATGGTCTCTCTCCATCCTCTGGCTGGCATGCAGTGCCAGTTAAGTGAGGTCACCTCAGGAAAGTACCCAGAGAACTTTAGAGACGCAGCAGGGACCTTCCCTCTACTGCCTCCGTCCTGTCGGAGAGTATTCTTGTGGAGAGCGGAAGTGTATGTCTAGGTTGCTCTTTTGGACTACGGTGCTCTGTGTGTTTCCACCGTCTTCCTGGCCTGCAGAAGCTTCAAGGAATGAAGAGGAGAGCTGCCTCACCTCTGTAAGCAGCCGAGCAGAGGAAAGGCCTTGGTATCCGGTGAATCCGGCAGGCGCTTGTTAAAGGCGTGTACCTTTGCCTCCGTCAAAGTCTGCAGCCAGTGTGGGCAGGGCCGTGGGGTTTGTAGAAAGTATCATCTGTGTTTCCCAGATGAGATGTGGGCATCCTCAGGCGTGCACAGGAAGCACGGAGAAGCATGGGAGAAGCAAGCGTCTGGCAGACCTGGGTCCTAGAAAGAGTAAGGATGGACTTCAAAACTGGCCTGAGGGCGTAGCCAACTAGGTATAGCCCTGAGGGTCCCCCACAAGAGGAGATGCCCCACAAAGAGTGCAGAGACAGTGCCCCAGCTATTCCTGGGCTGTTGGAGGTCTCCCTGACCATGGCTAGCACACCAGAGAAGGGACAGAGAAGAGTCTAAGAGGCTCTGAAGTTTCTCTGTCCCCAGATGTCATCTCTACTCATTCTCTTAATTAAAAAAAAATCAAGGTGGAGACAACTTCCTTGTTTTATAACAATAGGTACCTTCTTCCTTTCATGTCTAAACAGATGGAGCTGGAGGAGAGTTGAGTTTCCAGGGCCCTCACTGGGTACCTCACAACTGCCAAACTCCAGCTCTAAGGAACTCTGACTCTCTCTTCTGGCCATCTGCAGGCATTGCAGTTATGTGCACAAACCCACTCACAGATCTACACATATACACATAATTGAAAAGAAAAAAAGAAATACAGATAGGCCAAAAGAAGCAAATAAAAAGTAGTTAGAAATGACTATACCTGTACATACAGCTGGCCCACGACATCTGTGGATTCCTCATCTGCAGATTAAGCCAAAGAGTGGCTGAAAATCCTCGTGCATGTCTGTACTGAGTGTGCCCAGACATTTTCTTCTGGCCCTAGCTCTTACCCAGTGCACTGTAACTAGCCACACACCAGTTTTGGCATCTCAGGCGTTAGAAGTCACCGTGAGATGATGACAGTAGACAGGAGGCTGTGCAGGGGTCTGGTGCCAACACTACTCCATTTTGTAGGAGAGAGCTGGGCTCTTGTGGGTACTGGTGTCTAAGGGAACCCTGGGGCTAATCTGCTGTCCATGAATGTGTATGCATGTGGCATGGTGACCCAGTCTCTCTTACTTATACTTCACAGGCATATGCACATATCTGAATGATGACTTTAAACAGTTCATAGCATCCTAAGAAAGGTCATAGTTTGAGCATCCCCAGCTGTTGAGTGTGTAGTTGGTTAGAATGCTTTGTGGCGAGTTCCCCTTCCAAACTGGTCCTGCTTCCTTCTGAGACTGAGCTGTGTGTGGAGGGCTATTGCTGTGCTGGGGAGCACTGGTGTTTGAAGCCACCGATGGCTCTGACGTTCCTTGGGAAGACCTGTAACCTCCTGCCGCTCCTTGCAGTACCCAGAAAGCTATTTCTCCCCTGGCATCAGCCTAGGTTTGAGAAAGCACATCCTAACTTTTGGTGATCTTGTATGGAAACAATCCCTCTCCCACACTGTGCACACCTTTGGCAACTGCCCCAGTTTCTTCGTTATTCAAAGTAAGCACTGTGGGTACCTATCCTAGCCCAGGCATCCCCTACCATAAGGTGGTGATGGTGTCTATTTAAAGCATGAAACCAAGCAGATGACGGCCTATTACACTAAAACCTATCAGGAGGAATGGTGGCCTGGTGAGCTGGACTCATAGGAGCTCTGACCTGTCCACAGTCTGTCCGAATTGATTTTCCTTTCTATAGGAAAGAACCAACCACCACGACCTCGTAGGAAGTGCAGTGTCTTATTCAGCTTTGTGTTATTGTAAGGAAACACTGGAGGCAAGTCACTGGAAGGAGGGAAAGTCACTTACGGTTCTTCTTCTCTTGGTGCTATCGCATGGGAGAATGCAGTAAGGCAGTGCATGCCACGCAGTACATGCCACGGTGAGAGGGCATGGCAGCAGGGGTTAGTTCACAGCGTGGCCAGGAATAGGAAAGAGAAAGGACAGACCAGGGACCCTCAGTCCTCCTTAAGCCAAGCTCTCAGTAGGCCCCGCCCCTTAAAGGTTCTGTCATCTCTCAACGGCACCAACGTGGGGATACTTGAGTTCCAGATGACAGCATATTCCATAAACACAGCTCTACTTTGTCCTGACTTCCAACCCTTCCAGTTAGACATTTTTCTAAGCATTCCCAACATAGGCATTTAGAATGTCCTTATTAAGTAATTCAATGCAGGGGCTGGAGAGATGGCTCAGCTATTTAAGAGTTGCTTTTCCAGAGGTCCTGAGTTCAATTCCCAGCAACTGTATGGTGGCTCACAACCATCTGTAATGAGATCCAATGCCCTCTTCTGGGGTGCATGAAGACAGCTTACTCATATATATAATATAAATATACATATACACAAAATAAATAAATCTTTAAAAAAGTCAGGGGCTGGTGAGATGGCTCAGCAGTTAAGAGCACTGACTGCTCTTCTGAAGGTCCTGAGTTCAAATCCCAGCAACCACATGGTGGCTCATAACCACCCATAATGAGATCTGACACCCTCTTC
>NC_034603.1:1910969-1914301 GCF_900095145.1 Mus pahari | reverse complement strand
AGAGAGAGAGAGAGAGAGAGAGAGAGAGAGAGAGAGAGAGAGAGAGAGAGAGAGAGAGAGAGAAGAGAGAATCAAGGCAAGGGGCTATTTCTTTCCCAGCCTGCCAAGCGCTGACTATGGCACACACCAGCGTGCCCAGCGAGGACTGCCTCTCTCCTGAAGAGTCTTGTCTACTTTCCTTGTACTGTCTTCTCCAGGGGGCAGCTCTGGGTCCCCCCAGTCTAAACCTCCCTTCATTCTACACATAAAATGCCCTTACAAGACTAGATAGCTGACCAGGGACTGAATAGTCTTCTCCAAAGTAGCTATGGTCAGTCCTCTGCTTGCCCGAGTAGCTGGCCGGGGGCAGGGTAGCACTCACAGGCCAACAGTGCCTTTAACCTATGTCTTGCTTCAGCATATTATTTCCCCATGGTAACAGAGGTTCCCAGAATGCTCCCCCAATTCTTTTTGCGTGAACTCACAGATATGACAACTGCGATTCAAGGAGAGTTAGGGTTCTGACAAGTTTACGTCTGTAAGAAGGGAACCTCCCTTGGATGTCACAGCAGGGCCCATGCTCCTGTATCATGGTCAGATTCAAAGTCTGTCCTTCTGCTCTGGACTAACATGCGTGGGAGTCTTGGGTCCTTGGTAGTAGCCTGAGAAGGGGCCTTGTCAGTAGTTGGTACCCCCAGTTATAAACTGAGTCAGGACCCTAACACTCACCTGTCCACCCGGATCTGAGCAATGCATCTGAGCAATGCATCTGAGCAATGCAAGCATATGGCTGCAGTCACCGTGGGTGATGGGCTAGGCAAACTTTCCCTGCTGACTGATGTCATGAGCTCATTAGAGCTATGGGGTTTATGGCACAAGGCAACTGTCCAAGCAATAAATTAAACTGCACAATTTAGCACTTAATTATCCTCTCTCTCTCATCTACTTCACTCTCATTCCCTGGGTGTCCATATGGCCCTTCTGCTAGATAGAAGGATCTCCCTGGGCTTCGTACCCCACAGTCTCCATCATGCTGCCCCGATGGGGCCACCTTAGGAACATCCCTCAGATACATTCCCTTTTCCAAATCCCATGGCCTTGACCCCTCACCTAGTCCTCGTTCTTCCTCTGCCCCCAGATGATTACTGCTTGGTCTCTCGGGCATTAATTCCCTCTTGCATCTCCCGTAGCATCAGGCATTTGGCCGGCTTTGGCCTGAAGTCTAGTCCCCAGAATGTTGGCATTCAAGGGTGACTGTAACTTTGGAGGTGGCCTGCCCCTTTCCTTACCATCCTCTTCCTCCCAAACCCACACTGGCCACTGTCCCATATGGAAGCAGCCAGACCTTCCTTAAGAGGCAGGCACACAGCAAGCTTCAGGCTAACCCACCTCTGCACCACGACTCCCCCAACAACATGCACACGCAGGCAGACTTGCCAATCTACCCGTCCCAAAGTCACTGGGCTTCAGGGACTTTCCAGGTGAGCCTGTAGTAAGATTTCCCTTTTTAACTGCCTCCTGGCCATCTCTCGGAAATTTCTTCACAGGACTGCCCCCCTCCCAGGGTGCACAGTGTCAGCAACAAGGCCACCTATCTGTGGAGGGCTCTGATGAGGCGCTGTCCTGCTGAGGTCCTTCAGTGGCTTCATAGTGGAATACTTATTCAAGCCCCAGGAGCCCTTTTATAGGCTGTGCTTTAGAAAGGGAAACTGAGGTTTCAATGCCAGAGCCTGGTCTTTACTGGGTGAAGCAAGGACAGTAACTTGGGGTCTAAAAGGACAGGCAAAATGACCCTGGGTACCATAGAGCAGGAGAGTCTTCAGGGACAGACAAACATCAGCTGGATCAAGGAGGTTTCTGACCCAGATGAAGCTTTCCTGTCAATGGGCTGCACCCCACCAAGACTTCTCTTGGTGAAGGTACAATAAGGCTTGTGGAAGAGGGGTCACAGTGACAGAGGAAGGGCGTGAGTACAGTTAGTCTAACCTCTCTTTGTTCCCTCTTCCCTTTCCCTACAGTTGGCATGAAACATTTTCCAGGCTCCTATCTGCTGGATCTGAAGGCTAGTTGTTAGCAATATAGAGATAGCTGTTGAGGTGTGTTGAGTTTGCTGGTGGCTGGGCCTGGCACATGGTGTGTGTGTGGGGGTCGGTAAGCAGAGTCTTGAATGGCTAAATTAACAAGCAAAGGTCATGAGGGCCATAATATAGCCCAGTTGTAACACTGTGAGCACTAGCATTACCACATTTCCTGGGGACCTAAAGGGGTGGATGAATGTGACCCAAGCCTTGCAGGGGCTATAACCATCATTGCTCCCATTTTGCAGAAAGAGGCACTGAAGCTAAAAGAGAGTGCGAGACTAGCATACTCTGTGATTAGAAAGCAGTTCTCAGCCATTCTAAGAAATGAATTCAGCATATTGTGCATGTGGGGTGTGTGTGTGTGTGTGTGTGTGTGTGTGTGTGTTAAACATAAAGAATGCTTTCCTTTTGATGTCTCGACAAGAGAAGTCTCCCTGAGAAGGCCGTACGTTGTAAATACCATGCGTTCTCAGGACTCTGCCAGCTTCTGCTACGTATTTATCAATATCCCACCACGTATGGATCAAGACTGCATCTTCCAATGGGCGGCAGGGAAAGGGCCACGCACACTTTGCAAGCCTGAAGCACGGAGCTGTCAGGCTAAGGAGCTGGTTCCAGGTACCAGACTGTGTGAGCACAGCATGGGCCCTTCCCAGCATCTGGTCCCCAGTCACATCCAAGTCATGGGAATGTCCCTTGTTTCCATAAGGGGGAGCCTGTGTGCAGGAGATCCCAGCCCAGCTAGAGCAATTCAGAGTCCAGGGACCAATTCTGGCCAGGAGTGGACATTTTGGTGGCTCCAGCCGACATCTGTCCTGAGGGGGAGCCACGGGGTTCTAGTGAACAGCTTTCTCCCACTTACCTATGTGGAGAACCAGGGTAAATAAATGAGTGTAAGGCTGCATGTGGAAAGAACACAGCTTTGGAGTTGACACATTCGAGACTCAAGCTGGCTCCATCAGGAGCACTGCATAGCCTTAGACCTCAGTTTTCTTATCTGTAAAATGGGAAGCCCTACCACCTTTAGAAACAGTTATATACAATTATGAAAATGCCTAGAGAATAATGAATATGAAACCAGAGGACTATGCTGATCGTGGACAGAATATGCATAGAAGTCTAAGGAGCTGCCCTGGCCTTTGCACAGTGTGGGCTCACCCATCTCCAGCAGACCCTGCAGACAGAGAGAAGCTGGGCAGGCATGCCAAGTTTGTGGCTCCAAATACAGAGCTGATACAGAGAGGAGGGAAGGAGGGAGGGAGGGAGGGAGGG
>NC_034603.1:1892419-1910812 GCF_900095145.1 Mus pahari | reverse complement strand
GGAGGGAGGAAGGGAGAGGGAGGGAGCGGGAAAGAGCGCTTGGTTCCTTCCCTCAGATTCATCACCTGCTCTTACTGATGCAGTTGCCTGACACACACACACACACACACATATTTGGCACAGTGGAATGCACCAGGAGCTTCATTCTCCACTCTCCACAGAGTTTTGGTCGACTTTTCAGCTTCTTTCCTGCCAAAAAGCAAACCCCATCCGTCCCTGTCCCTTGGGCTGGGGACAGCAACCACGCAGCTTTGCTCTGCACAGACCTGGTCCTACCTTTAGGGCAGGATGCACAACAAGTGCCTGTTGGCCTTCATTGCCTTCTCCACACTCATGGGCATTTTGTATTGAGACAGGGCCTTACTATGTAGCTCTAGCTGAGCCTACCATGTAAACTACACTAGACTTGAATTTGTGTCGCCCTCTGTCTGAGATTACAGATGAGCACCACCAGAGAGAGAGCTGGCATGCGACCCTTGTGAGGGTCTGAGATCTGAGAACCACTGCTTAAGGCATTTCCACCACCTACACTCTACTATCCTCCAAAGTGTCTCCCACCTACATCCTTCTGTTCCCTAAGGAATCCCCAGCTATGTTTTACTGTCCCTTAAGGCACCCCACCAGTGGTCTCTGTCTAGTCTTTCAATGGCTGCTCCAAGTTAAATACACAAAACTAGAGACTCAAAGCTAAGATCCATGGTGGCAGAAACAGCAGGAGCAACAGCTGAGAGGTCAGATGTTGATCTGCAGGCACTAAAGGGGGAGGGGGCAGACAGACAGACAGACAGACAAAGAGACAGAAAAAACAAAGGGAACAGCACCAATCTTTTGAAGCCTCAACACCTGTCCCCAGTCACACATCTTCTCGGAGACCATACTTCCTAGCCCTTCCACCAGCTGAGAAGCACTTATTCAAATATATGAACCTACGGGGGCCATTCTCAGCCAAATTAGCACCGACATCCAAGATGATCTCTGAAAAGCCTAGAAACAGATGGCCTCCCGACTGAGAGCCACTCCTAGGTGTATTCCCAAAGGATTCTGGGTCCTCCTGCAGAGCTGCTCACTTGTTCCAGTTCACTACCCACGTGACCATGACCTTTGTTGGCTGTAATCTTGACTTTGAGAAGTGGTTGTGTGTGTGTGTGTGTGCGGGGGGGTCTCCTCAGCCTAGTCACTGAGCTGGGCATAACCAGTTATATCCAGTCCAGCTTCTGTTGCATAGTGTGCTCTTACTGGGAAAGGGTTCATCGTTGCTTCATAGAGTAAGAGAGGGTGACAATGTGTTTGTTCTGGTCAGCTTTTGAGGAGGCTACTTATCCAGCTGTCTCATCTGTACAATTTGCCTCAAATACCAAACCCCTGTCCAGAGGCCACATGGAGTTTGATGGCAACTTCTCGTGTAGTTTTGTTTATGGATGTTCTCCGTTGGTCCTTGTCAACTTCTTTTTTTTTTTTTTTTTTTTTAAAAATTTTTTTTTTTTTTTTTTTTTTTTTATTTTTTTTTTTATGAGTACACTGTCATTCTCTTCAGGCACACCAGAAGAGGGTACCAGATCCTGTTACAGATGGTTGTGAACCACCATGTGGTTGTTGGGATTTGAACTCAGGACCTTTGGAGGAACAGTCAGTGCTCTTAACCGCTGAGCCATCTCTCCAGCACCCCTTGTCAACTTCTAATGCCACACGCGCCACTACACAACTCATCCTCAAGACTCTCATCTCCTTTGTTGGCTTTTTTTTTTTTTTAATGTCAGAGCTCCCACATCTGGACACTGCTTCACAAAGGGTTAAGTTCTAGCATATGGTGACTGGAGGACATGCTCATCTATGGCAAGTGGCAAGTCCTTTACATTTAAATTTTGAACTATGTTATTTTATGTATATGGGTGTTTGCTGGAATGCATGCCTGTGGACCATGTGCGTACCTGGTGTCAATGGAGACCAGAAGGAGGTTTGGATCCACTGTAGCTGGAGCCACAAATCATTCTGAGCTTCTGAATAGGTGCTGGGAATCAGGCCCGGGTCCTATAGAAGAGCAACTGGTGATCTTAACTGATGAGCCACCTCTCCAACTCCAGCAATGATTGTATAAGGATTCTTGTTTCTTCACTTCAGTGAGCACTGTTTCTTATCAATGTGTGTGTGTGTGTGTGTGTGTGTGTGTGTGTGTGTGTGTGTGTGTGTGTGTGTGTGTGGACTGCTGGCATATGGGTAGGAGGTAAAGAAAAAAGACTAGGAAGGCAAGCCAAGCTTGCCTGGTTCAACATGGCAGCTGCTAGCCATGTGGCTCTTGAACACTAGAAAGACAGATACAGATATTCTAGTTCAAGTCCTTGGTACCAAGGGAGAGGAGAGGGTGGAGGGGGATGAGTGGGAGGAGGAGGAGGAGGAAGAGGAAGAGGAAGAAGAGGAGGAGGGGGAGGAGGAGGAGGTGGAAATAAGGGACCTTAATGTTTTATATTGATTATACACTGAATAATGTTTTATATTGATTATACACAAAGTATTCTTGGATACATATTAGACTAAGCAAATATATTTCTGTATTTCAAAAATTAACTTCACCTGTTTTTTTTGTTTTGTTTTGTTTTGTTTTTGTACGTTTAAAGAGTGACTACCAGAAACTCAAAATATGCCTTGTGGCTTGCTTGTGTGGCTTCCATAATGTGGAATATGAGCAGTGTGGGCCACTTTCTCACCCACAGTCCCTTATGGTCAGCAGTGGGCAGTGACCATGCAGAGGCTGGAGCCAGGAACCTGAAGCTGAACCACCGCATTAAAGGCAGTTGGTCTCTGTGGTTCTGCTCTCAACAGCCAGAGCCCAACCACAGGCCCTCCCTACGGCATGGTGGAAAAGAACCTGAGGTCAGAGTGGCCTTTGCTACAGTCCTAGCTCCTCAGGACTCCTCTCATAACTTATATCCATGTTTGTCCTATTGGCCATGAACAGGGGTAGGGAACCTGCAACAGAAATATTCCCCCATTTAATCAGCTTTTTTTGTACCTACTATGTGCCCTAAGTACACATTCTGGCTCACTTCTTTCTCATCTCCAGAGACACAATGCTAAAAATAGTTGGGGGTAGTACATTGTACTGAGCACTTTAGGAGCCCACTAATTCTCTGGAATGGATTTCTCCTTAGTATTGCTGTGTGACTTCACAGAAGTAATTTCTTCCTCTGATTTTCAACTTCCCCATCTGTGAAATGGGGATGATGACATTTCCTGTCCCACTGGGCTACTCTGAGGGTCAGAGGATGCAGAGTGAGTCAACTCTGGATCCCTGGGCTCCAATGGCAATGTTTCTGTGCTAGTTCTACTGTGATTTTCAAATCTCAGTGATCCCAACAGTGTTCCCAGGCGACAGAAAGGAGAGGTCTGGGAGACTTCTGCAAGTGATGGGGCTCATGCCAAGACAGAACTCACTTAGAGCGAACCACCCTGGAACTGAGCTGGGGCTGCCTCCACATTGCCTCTCTCTAGTTATGCAGCTATGAAGCTGATCCTCTCCTTAATCCCCACACCATTCAGAAAGCACAGCGTTATTGAACCTCTGGGTAGAACACAAATGTCCCTCCCTGTCTGTGGGAGGGACAGGTGCATGCTCGTGTACTGGTTGTGCCCTGGACTAGAGGCAGGTGTTGCAAATGGTCAAATGGATGGTCAAGGTCATGGCTTCTGCAGCAGTGCCCTGTAAAAAGTGAAAAAGACCTTCCACAGAATCGATGTTATCTCCCAGTCTAATAGCTGACATACAAAGACCCTTGACCCTAACTTTTGTCCCCACTTCTTAGCTGAGGATACCAAGGCTCATAGAGAGCCAGTCACTAGCCTAATGTCACACTGTCTGGTAGATGGAGATTTTCAATCAAGGGTCAGACCCCTTTGTTTTCCTGACATTCTATACTGAGCCCCCACCACCACTCCCGCCCCGCCCCNCCCCNCCCCNCCCCGCCCCACCCCAGGGTCTGCTTAACTAGGAGTGCCCAGAGTGCACTGCAGAGGGAAGGATGCCACTCCTCAGCCAGGGTGCCAACGATTCATTCCTGCCCGCTTCTTTTCCTTAAGAACTTAGATTCCCAGAAGCTGTTCCTCGGTGTGCCGGCTTCTTTACATGTCCTCCCCATATTTGTTTTTTTGAAACAGAGTCTTGAAACTTTGGCTGGCCTGGAACTCACAGAGACTCACCCATCTCTGCCTCCTGAGTGCTGGCGTTAAAGATGAGGGCACCGTGCCCTGCTTGCTTCCCCCTGCTTTAAAAGGCTATCATTTTAAAGATGAAGTTTCTCTTTTGGCTGTTTGACTGTGCCGTGTCATTTCCGATGGTCCACTTGGCTCCTTCAGCTAGTAAGAGCACATGGACCTTCAGGAAATGGGGGGGGGGGGGGCGAGACAGGTCCCATCCCATCCATGAAAATCCTGACCTCTCTGATGCTTTCTGGGGAAGGAATACAGACGAATACAGAAGTTTGTTTGTTGTTTACAACAAACAAAAATTGGAATTAACTTTCAAATGCCTGCAGACTACACCCAAATCCCATCCTTTCTCTTTAAAAAACTCAAAAACTGTAGCAGTCTAAAGACTCGACATCACAACTGGCATTCGATCCCAGCACGGGTTCCTCCATCCCTCGAAATCCCGATCCTTCCCTATTATAGCGTGCATCCAGACTGTCCGTTTCATTTCCCCCTCTGGACACCTGGAGACGTCCGACTTTGCGAGCTTTATGTGTAAAACCTTGCTGTAAGTTGTTGATTTTGTTTCTGATTCACAAAAAGACAACATCCAAATCAGCATCTCCAGGAAGGTCGGTGCTGATGAAAGCCTGCCAGGAAGAGCCTTTTCCTTAGTAGGGTCTGTTGTAGCCAGATCAGCAGCATCCCTTCATCCCAGGCCTCGGACTTGTGGAAGCCTCTTTGCTACCAGCCCCAGACACAGACCACAGAACTCCCACATCATGCTGGAGAAAAGAGACCTCCATGCATGCCTGTGCTGACTGACACTGGGATGCCCGGTCCTTAGATAATCACTCATTCTGGAATCCTAGTAAAACCATTCCCAAAGGTAATTAAAAAAACAAACAGACAACATCTTCAGTTTGTGTTTACTCACTCAGATTAACTATGATGTTCTTCAGTTTGCAACATCAAAAGCACAGCCACCATGACCTTGTGGGCTCCGTATGGAATCGGGCCCAGGATTTGCTAGGCCAACACTCCTGTGTCACTTTGGGCTGCCTCCTTTTACTCCTGAGCCTCAGTTTCCCCTTTTTCACTAACAGCCAGCAAAACAGCTATCATACAATACAGCTGCCGTGCGGATCCGACGTGGCACATGTCAAGTCCATGGAATAAAAGATGGAGCATCCTATGTCATTATTTGTGTTAGGATTGATTGCCTTTTTCCCCGCCCCCTGAGCTTGTCTTGTTCCACACGTAAGAAATAGTGATCTGGGCCGTGACATTTTTATTACTCTCCCATTCTTGCAGCAGACCCCTGCTCTGGTTTGTGGACCTCTGAAGTAATGCTAATGGCTTGGTAGCAGTTGCAGGCTAACATGAAAGGGATGCTTCACAGGAGAGAAGGAAGCCTCCTGCCCCTTCCCTCTCTTCTCCATCAGTATGGTTGGCATCTGGACATACACTGGCTATCAGCATGCACTAATTTAGCAATCTAGACTAAGAAAACATTCTTACCACATTGATGTACACCCCTGCTTGTAGTCTCCCTAATTGCTGGCCTGCAGGAGGCCGGAGCTGCTATATTAGAAGGGCTGTTGGCACTCTGTCCTCCAAGCTGCAAGAACTTTGGCATTCTTGGCCCCTGGTGTTCACGGAAGTCATGTCCCTTCAGTCATTGTAATGGCCTTCTATGCTCTCCCACGCATCTGCACGTGGTGGGTGGGGGGGGGGCGGGGCGGTTGGGACTGCCCCTGTCCCAGTGGAACTGGCTGACGGGACTTTTCAAGCTTCCCTGTCTTGCAAACTTGAGTCAGAGTCTCTCTCTCCAGCCTACTGGAGCTCAGTTTCCTGGTCTGTAAAATGGGAGAATCGTCCCCAGCCACTGGACTGACTGCTAGAAGGACCTAGAGGGAGCGGGCATGGGACATGAGTGTCACACAGTAAGTGTTCAAGGGTAGGGACTTAACACGGGGTGCAGGCTCCAGCTCCCCGCTTTCTACTGGTCATGTCTCGATGTGACAGGGCCAAGGAGACGTTTCAAAGCTTTCCAGACTTCATTCTGGTCTAATTGGAGTCTTTGCGGAATGAAGTCCAGTATTGAATTTGGCCTGTGTTTGACAGGTCACCCCGCGCAGCTGGGCAGAGCTTGTTCTGCCTACGCTTGATATGGGGGGGGTTCTTGGCGAGGGCTCAGGGGCTCAGTGGGGATGGCTGGGGAAAATGTCCCATTCAATTAAAGCTGATTGGTCTTGACAGTTGTCTGGGTGAAGTTTATAAGGTACATCTAATCTGCATGCATCTGGTCATAAAAATGCAAAACAAGCTTTTCCCACCCAAGTTCTGACTCCAGATGTGGCTGACTCCAGATGTGGCTGCCTCGCAGTGATTGGCATCGTGTTTTTTTGCAGCTGTCCTACATTTTAAATCTTTTTCTATTTAAAATATATTCCTCATAATTATGGAATGCAATAAACAAACTTCGGCCTGATGACAAGCTTTAAATATAAGATTGTTTCGGCTTAAAATAAATGCCATGATTTTCAGCCCAGGACAGAGCCTGCACTGGCAAACATTCTCCAAAGGAGCCCTGTCCTTGTCACCGCTGACCAGAACCAATTTCTCGCTGGTATTGGCTGATATTTGGATGGGGTACAAAGGAAGAAAAATTAAAAGAGCTATTTATATCAGATTTTGAAAAATATGCACAGTTCTTCAGAAAGCCATATTTGTAGGACAGAGGAATAAAACCCTGCATTTCAATTGATCATGTTTGGAGAACTCAGTGGCATGGCTATTTCTCTGCCTGCACAGAGATTCTGCATAACACTGGGACTGAATTGTAACTTCCGAATTCTGTGCTGTTACTGGGAGCTTCGCGTTGCTGTGCGCCTAAGTTTCCTGAGTTAGAGAACGGAAATCCGTAAGGGTGCTTACCTTACAGGGCAACTATGAAGGCAACAGAGCTGTTGTAAGAGGGTGCTTAGAACTAAGCGTGGCTCATGAGTTGTCAGAGCTGCTTTCAAGGGGAAACTCACATTTCCGAAGGAGAGATTATTTGCATAAGTCTCATGATGAGGTTGGGAGTCAAACCCTAATCATTTTGATTTCACTGGTGAACTTGCAAATTCATGGTCAGTTTGTGTCACACTGGTGCTTTCTGACGGCTGCCTCTGCACACTGATGGCCACTCTCCCCTATACTCCTGCTGTCCACACTGCTGCTGTTGTCTGCTCCGATGTGCCATATCTACACTGATGCATGGCATCTCTATCAGTGCCTTTTATGCGTCTCTGGGGTGTCCTGATAAAGCATGTTTGGGAGAGCATCCTTGGGCCTTTTCTGTGCCTCCTGGAACTCCTCTTTATTTTTTGATACATTTAAATGAATTTATAGTTGACAGTTAAGAAGCTAAACTCGCTGGCTAATTTTAGATAAATCAGCATGTCCCCAAGCTGCTGGTTTTCTGGCCACTCCTGGACCTCAGCCATGACCTAATGATTCTGCCATTAGCAGTGTGGACAGCTCTGGTCCTCAGAAAAAAGAGCACGACCCAGAATTCATGTCAACATTCCACTCCTCTTGAAAGTCACAAGCCCTCCAGTTACTAAAGAAGTGTCCGCTGCTAAATTTGGATCCTGACTTGGTAATTGTTCTCCTATTAGGCTGATGAGCATGTTAGCAGAGCTAGGCCCTGGGCTTCTGCCCACAGTGTGAGCCAAACAGGAAACGACTCTGTGAACTTGACTTCTGAGCTGTGTAAAAGGCCTGTCTATCACTTTGCTTATGGCACAGGCTCAGTATCAAAATAGCATGTGCTGTCCTTCCCAGGAGATGGACTCCAGGCCTGGCAGGACCCCAGAATCCAGCAGGAGTCAACGTCTTTACTGGAAAAGGGGTGGTCATGCTTTGGTTCTCCCTGGAGTCCTGGCAATGGCCTTTATGATATCCACGGCCTTGCCTGACCTGCTAAACTCATTCCTGTTTGAGGGGAAGTGGTGTGGAAAGACATTGACAAAATATGACCTCTGGAGGTATGTGAGCCCAGGCTCACACACTGGCTGGGGTACTGGTTGCCATTTATAATCAGGGTGAACTGGGATGGCTGTCCTTGTAATGTGGAAAGAAAATGAAGTATGACTTCTGGAGGTGGGTGGGCCAGGGCTCAAATACTGGTGACCTCTGTAGACAGGTTAGCCCAGGATCATATACTGATGACCTCTGGAGATGGGCTAACCCAGGTTCACACAATGGTGACCTCTGGAGATGGGCTAACCCAGGTTCACACACTGGTGACCTCTGGAGACAGGTTAGCCCAGGTTCACACACTGATGACCTCTGGAGACAGGTTAGCCCAAGCATGCACATTGATGACCTTTGGAGGTGGGTAAAGCCTGGTTCACAAACTGGGATTATTGTTTATAAATATCATGACCTTTGATGGCCAGCCTTGGGTCTTTTTTAGTGTCTCATATGGAAAAGGCCAAGTTTAGACTTCACATACAGGAGGAAGGGGCTGAGGTTTTGTCTCTGGAGCCAATGAGGCATTTGAGCTGAGTTTCTGAGTTATTGTAGGCAAAAAATGTATACATATGTGAAAAGAGTTTGCTACAATGGCTTACATAATAGGATATGGGGATGTATGCGTGGAGGAGAGCCATAGTAGTCTGCAGCTACTCAGTCTGTGAAGCTGTGTGCCTCCATAGTCCCAGTGTAATGCTGAAGTCCTGGAAGATTCCTGGAGAACTGGTGGCATCCTACATTAGAAGATCAAAGAAATGGAAGTCTGTTGTCTGTGACATATAACTGCGGCAGCGGCATAGCAGAAGCGGCATAGATTCACTTATCAGCAAGACACAAAGGCAACAGGCAACACTGCTTTATCTTTGGCTTCTTCATATCTGGGCTAGCTGGCTGAGGTTTTGTTGCCTACCCTGAGGGAGGGTCTTATGTTGTCAGTTAATACTTTCTGGTAATACTCATCACAGACACACCCAGAGTCACGTCTCTTAACTGAGTCCAGATCTAGTTAAACTGATAACCAAGACTAACCATTACACTTGGATTAGGAAGTTTGTTTCCACCTTCTGTAACAAGATGGAAAATGAACAAGCTGTGCTTTTGTTTCAGTATTGATCAATTGGAAATGTCTGAAAGCCAGTGATGGATTTGTAATGTCTGCCCTGGCTGAGGAGTAGGCAGTAAGAATAGCATTCCATGCGTTTCTGTTTTCCTTCTGGAATGTAAGCCCTGAGGCTAAATTTGAACAATAATCCAAAGAATTTTTGCTTCTTATTCTTCATAAGGCTTATTATAAGTCCATGTTAAACACTCTGTAGCCTACAATGACCTAGAGTTTCAAAATTGCAATTACTATAACTAGGCAAGGAAACCATCAATAACCTTACCCTACAGATAAGGGACTAACATCTCAGGTTCAGGACAAAATTGCCCAGAATCCTGCGGTAAGATGATAGCAGATAACAGGTGTGCTCAGTAAGGCTGGTACAAAAGACCCCCACGTTATTCCTGTCTGTGAAAAGTGGGAGTGTTCTGTGGTATGGACACTTGTCCAAGGAGGGTTTTTCCAGGTTTGTTTCCATGGCTCAACCCACCCCACCCCAAAGCATTCCCCAGACAGCATGAAGAGCCTTTGATATTTTAGGTTTCAACTCTAGGCCATCCAATGACCTTGGGTATGTCACTTTTCAGGATCTGTGAATATGCTGTGTGCTCAACCCAAGAAAGAGGCATTCCCTGAGATATAGGACTTGGTCAGCAAGGCTAGCTAACCTTTCTCAAGGTAAGACTTGCAAAGAGAACATTCCTAGAGATTTGAGGCCAAGAGGGTTTTCTCTTCATAAGAATATCAACGAGGAAATGTGTGTGAGTGTGTGTCAATGTATGTGTGAGTGTGTGTGTAGGAGTATGTATGTGAGTGTGTGTATGAGTGTATGTATGAATATGTATAAGTGTGTATGAGTGTGTGAGTGTGTGAGAGTGTGTATGGGTATGAGTGCATGTGTAGGAGTATGTAGGTATGTGAGTGTGTGTGTGTGAGTGTATATGTGTGTGTGTGTAGGAGTGTGTGAATATGTGAGTGTGTGTGTGTAGGAGTGTGTGAGTATGTGAGTGTGTGTGTGTGTGTGTGTGTATGTGTGTGTAGGGGAGCAATACAGCAATGACGGTAAGAACAAGACATTTTAGCCGCTTGAAGATGAAAGCTGCCCTTAGAAGCATTTCAGCCTTCTACACACCAGTTCAGCTGTGCCTGGAAAATCACTTAACTCGACATTGGATGCCAAGTCATTCGACAGACAGGGAAAGAGAGAGACAGAGACAGAGAGACATGGGGGAGGGGGCAGTCGTTTTATTTACTCTGTATGTGGTGTTGGAAGGAGGTGGGAATGAAGGGCTTTAGTGTCTTATCTCATGAGAGATGGAGAGAGAAGGTAAAAGAGAAAATGAAAAGGGGGAGGGGGAGAAAAGACCAGAGCAGGGAAGAAAAGGGTGGAGAGGAACTGAAAAGGGAGAAATGGGGAAAGACATGGACCCGAGGAGAGAATAGAGGAGGGGCAGGAAACAGGAGTGAGGAAGAGGAGAAAGCAAAGTGGGGAGGCAGGGAGAGGAAGTGTGGAGAGAGGGGAGCAGGAGCCAGGGGCACACAGGCTGGTCACAGGGACCATGGAGCCTGCAGATCCACCGCCCCCACCCACCCCNCCCCCACCCCACCTCCACCCCTGTCTGTCTTGAACCTACCCTTCTATATGGGAGCATGCATCTGCAGTGCTATGTGTGCCTGGGTCCCGTGTGGGGCCCACTGGCCCCAAGTCCGCAGCCAGAGGTTGAGCGTGTAGGAAGGAGGGTCTCCAGTCTAGATGCTGGTAGAGATGTGAGCCAGGCCTTGAAGCAGCAGATCCCACCCCTCTGTGCCCAGGACCCCAGGGGAGGGTTTCCAACTGACGTGACCAGTCTAAGGACCTAGACAGAACAGGGTTTGAATCTTGATCCATTTTTACCATTAGCTCTTGGCATGTGGTTTTAAGCCTCAGTTTTCCCATCTGTGAAATGACCCTAATACAAAAACAGGTCTGGTGAGTAGTGAAGCGACTAATGAAGACACCAGGCAGCCGGGCCTAATTCCGAGGCCATAGCTGTAAACTGATGTCAGGCAACTGGGTTTGCCAGGTTTGCTTCTATCCTTCAGGCTTTGGAGGCTTTAAAATTCATTATGGATGTTGGCACCCAGGAGTTTTCTTATAAGAAGAAATTTCTCTTCTCAGTTTCTCATGAGAGGTTCTAGCACTGAAGACCAGGTACTGGGTGGCTTCCCTTGATACATTTCCTTCCATGAAGCTATTCGACTAAGCACCTGTTTCAGCTTGCATTTCTGTTTGATCGACATGTTCTTTAATAGAGAAAGGTAAACAAAAGCCAAGGTTCAAGTTGTCTTATTTCTCTCAGTCTGTCGACTCTGCCACTCCATCTAGCATAAGACCCAGGGACTGACTGGATGGTAAGCATATTTCCCAGTGAGCCCAGTAGCCAAGCAAGAGGCAGTTTCTCTTCAAAGAATATGCTTCAATGTAGTGTTTAAACAATGTGGCTTTCCTTCCAGACATTGCTTGGGGCACTGTAAGATTTTTCAAGTATTTTGGCAACAAGTAGCTACAATGACAAAATGACAGACTCAGACGAAGGACCTTGGAAGACTTGGTCATGTGAAGTTTCCCATCAGTATCCCCAGGCTTGCTATGCACGCACAGTTCCAAGGTCCCTTGTGTAGCCTTTGCCTGGCACTTACACACAGCCTCTGTTGACTTGAGACCTTTTGGGTTGCCTACAGGTTTAATACAATGCTATTCGACACTGTTGAATAGCTGGAGGAGAAAAGGGTTTCTACAGGTTCAGAACAGGCACAGCTTTTCTCTGAGTAGTGTTGATCAGATGTGGGTGGAATTCATGAATGTCGGATCCATCTTTCTTGAGGACCAAGTGTGTGCCCGGCAGGATGCCAAAGGGCTAAGAGGCTTAAGTACCTGCTGTCCTCTGAATCCAGGGCCATACCCTCATCTAGATGTCCACACCTATGGCCCAGCATGGGAAGGCAATAGCCAAGCAGACAAAATCAAGTTTTCCAGGACAACAGTGTGATGTTTTGGGAAATCCAAGAGAAACAGCTCGGAGGAGTGTGATTCTGCTCCCTGGGAAGGTAAAGCCCAGAGAGCATGGAGCTTTGCCTGTGATGGAGGTATACGGAGGTGAGTGCTCTGGGCGGGAGGTGGGAGCCACAAAGATGGAGCCAGGGATCCCAGAAAGACAAGACATTGTAAGGGAGAGCTGAAAGGATGGCCTGCTGGGGTTACACAGGGCATGCAGGATGGACTGCTGGGGTTACACAGCGCATGCGCTCTGGCTGCTGAGGGGAGGCTGCAGGTAGGTGACCGGAGCTATGGGCAGCTTCCTAGAACAAGCGAAGCCAGATGATACTTAAGAATTGGAAAGGAGACTTCGGAGGCGAAGCAGAGGCAGCTCGAAGGGGGTGGATCTGAAGGTAGAAGGTAAATGGAGGCAGTAATGCTGTCTAGGAGCAGAGACTGGATTGCAGAAAGCCTTGCTGAGGAGAAAGCTGCAGCTGCAGCACCCTGGAAGGAGTCTGATTTGCATAAAAAGCTGGGTTTCTGTGAAGTTCCACCCCGACCAATGGGGGGCTAATTAGGTTTGTTCATCCAACAGCAAACATTTATGGATGCTGGCCCCACTGGAACTCGCAGCAGCTCGCAGCCTGGGAAGAAGAATGAGGAGAGCAAATTCCTGCTCAGGAAGTAGGGAGCCACCTGGAGACCTTGCTGTATAGAGGATTTGTGTGACCCAGCATCCTATGAAACAGATGGTTGCCCTCCCCCTCATACTACACTCCAGCTCCCATTTTCCCTGGCTCAGATAATACACATGGCTGCCACTGAACTCAGGCAAGAAGAGCCAGGCCTGATTGACAGTTTCCTGTGTGCCAGGCCTGGTATCAAGGGTTTGTCACCAACTATCTTACCCCAAAATAGAGCTCAAGGCTTGGCAAGCTTCCTGTGAAAGGCTGGGCCGTCAAAAGTTTAGGCTCGAAGGCCAAATGGTCCCTGGAGCGGCTATTTCAATCTACCGTTGTAACATGAAAGCAGCCACAGACTAAACATAAATGAATGGACAAGACTGCATTCCAATAAAGCTTTATTTATACAAATAGGCTGTGGGCCAGGGTTGGCTCCACACCATATTTTGTTAATATAAGATGGAGTTCCCTTGCTGTAGATGAGGAAAGTGAATGTTAGAGTCAGGGCCCAGAGGGTTTCCTGAAGATAAGACTGCCAGTGAGGAGTTAGCAACAGGGAAGGCTATCTCTTTCAAGGGCAGCCACATTGCGGGAGGGAGGGTTGCAAACGCTGGGATGCAGGGGTATCAGGCAGGGGCAGTGGACAGTTGCTGCTGTCCTTGGAATACTGAGTCACTGCCCCACTGATGAAACGGGGGTGATACCCTTACCCGGGTCCCCTCCGTCATCAGCTGTTGTACTCCTTTGACCTGTCCCATTGGAGACGAGGGTGTCAGTGAGTCAGGCAGAGGAAAGCAGGTTGGTCAATGGAGGACATCCAGAACCCAGGACAAGACAACCAAGGCTTGGGGAGGCTGAAGAACTGCTCAGTGGTGTGGTGCCTGAGCATCAGCGATGGAGTCTCAAGCCTCTCTTGTTCCACATACTTTCTGCTGGTGTGTGTTATTTTATGTAGCACTGAGCAGAAAACCCAGGGTCTCATACATGTGCTCAGTGAGCACTTGGACTCTGAGTCACATCTCAGCTCTCCATGTTCTCTTTGGGTAAAGCATGACATGTGAGAGGTGACAGACCACAGGAGAGCCAGGAAGGTTTGCCGCAGGTGGAAGCCCCCCTCTGAGGGAAAGCATCTCCAAATGTGGTTCCTTCATAAGATGTTAGAACCAGGTGAGCCTGTGTCAAATCCCAGCCTGCCTAATTACACCTCTGTGTCTTGGGGGAGCTCTTTTTACCTTTCTGAGCCCCACTTTCTCTCTGTGTGAAAGAGCCAAGTGTCTTTCTTTATACAGAATGGTTTTCCAGGGGTTCTCAATAAAACATATGGCCCACTGGGATGTTAGTTTACCAAGGAAATTCCCAGGACCCATCTCAGAGTCTGTGACTGATGAGAACACACGTGCCTGGTTTGGGTCCTGGGGCAACCTGAACTTCCCATCCGTCTGTGAGAACCCTGTTGTATCTGTTTCTCTCCCCACTGCTGTGATAGACTACCCTGCCAAGTGCATCTAAGGAATAAGGGCTTTGCTCTGGCTCACAGTTCAAGGCAGGCACAGTCTCTTATGGTGGAGAAGTCAAGGCAATAGAAGCTCAAGGCAGCACCTCGCACACGTGCACAGCCACGAGCAGAGAGTGGCTGTCAATCATGGCTTTTCACTGCCTGTGTAGATCAGGACCCCACCAGGAAAGCTGCCACCCAGGTAGGTAGGTCTCCCCACCTCAGTCAATACCAGTAAGAAGCTACCCCGTAGGGCTGGAAAGGTAGTTCGGTGACTAAGACCATTTGTAGAGGACCTGAGTTTGGTTCCCAGCACCCACATTGGGCAGTTCATAACCTTCTATAACTGACGTTCTAGGGAATATGACACCCCATTTAGTCTATGTGGGGTCTGCACACATGCAGCGTTCATACAGACCAGCAGACACACACACACATACACATAAATAAAATTAAAACAAAGAAAGGCAAACAATTCCTCATAGGCATGACCAGACACTCATCTTCTAAGAGATTCTTGATTCTGCCAGTTAGTACTAGTCGTCACACTAGTCTTGTGGCTTTTTGTGAAATTAAAAAAAAAAAAAAAATCTATGTAGTTACAGGCTTGACGTCAGCTAATCCATCACTTGAAAGAGCAGATTCTCTTCACTGTTAGTGGCTGGAATGAGGCCTCAAATAGTCTCACCACCAGGGGAATACCATCACCTTCATACCCATTTTACAGCTGGGAAAACAGCAGAGAGAGCAGAGAAAGCCCCCAGATACCTGCCCTTGCCTATCCTAGCATGTGTGCTGGCTTGGAGCCTCTCCTCTCCTGTGTAGTGGGGCATGGTGGGAAAGCCAGTGGAAGGGAACATGTAGCAACTGGAAAAGATCAGAGGCCCCTGGGGGAAGCCCAAAGGCTGAAGGTGAGAGGTTCAGTCTCCTTCCATGGTTGCTGCAGAGAGGGGCCACCCAGTCAGGCCTGGCAAATTCATCCAAGCTTCTCCACAGGACAGACACAGCCTCCACAAAGCTCTGTAACCCAGCAGGGTATGCAAACCCAGCCAGGGTGTGCAATTCACACTAGGGGACTGGTGGCCTCCACCCTGAGGCTTCCTCTCCTCCTCCTTTTAAATCAAGACATGAGACTGTCTCATGGCAAAGGGGCCCAGATACTCTGGCTGGGTGAGGGGGTGGGGAGGGAAAGAGAAAGGGAGGGGGAGGGGAGGGGGAGGGGAAGAAGGAGGGGGAAAGGGAAGAGAGAGGGAGGAGGAGGGGGAGGGGGGGGGGAAGGGGAGAGGGAGGAGGGAGGGGGAGGGGGAGAGGGAGGAGGGAGGAGAGAGGGAGTGCCAGGATTCTCCTTGGCATCTTTATGTGGAGATACAGAGATATGTTTTTTTTTTCAGCTAATAAATCCTAAACTTCTTTGACTCCCAACCTAGAACAGATGCAATACATGTGGTCAGTAGACATGGAGCTGCAAATAAATACATTTGGAAACCAAATATTTAAAAAGTGATTCGTCTCTGTCTTTTTCTCTCTTTCTGTTTTCCTAAAGGTAGCTGCCAAGATCAGCCCAGGGATTGGGATTTCCCGAAAGCCACTGCCCCAGGCTTGTGTCCTCTCGGCCAGAGGGAATTATAATGCCTTAGGTGAGGGGTGTGTGGAGCTTTTAGCTTCCATGCTCGTCCCCAGTATTGGTCATGACTGCCTGGAACAAAAGGCTAAAAGGAGAGCCAGGCTCAGTTGGAAAGAGTGCTATAATTGATTAGTAATATCTAATCTGGGATTTGAGGTAGGCAGCGGAGGGGTGCGTGCCACATTATTGTTTTATTATTTTGTATTGTATATTATTAATTATGTAATATCTATTGTATTATTCCTAAGAATTTTAGTATCTTATAAATTCTGTTCACTGAGACATAACCATGCTTTGTTTACTTTTCATAAAGTGTGATGAAAATGTAGTGCACAAAAGAGTCTCACCTGCCATCTAAAAGCAAAGCCCAAATATCTAATTGTTCCTCTTCCTAGTTCAGCCCTTTGACTGAAGGTAAGCACTCCTTCCTCGGCTAGGCTATTCCTGGTCCTGAGAGAGAGAGAGCACTTAACACAGACACTTATCTCTTGTTGATGTTTCCACAGATTCCATATTGTTTCCATATGTGGGCTTGTTTCCTGACCAGAATGTCAGCTGTGCAAGGACAGAGGTACGGTGTGTTTGTGTTTGTGTGTGTGTTTGTGTTTGTGTTTGTGTTTGTGTCTGTGTGTGTTTGTGTGTGTGTTTGTGTTTGTGTGTGTTTGTGTTTGTGTGTGTGTTTGTGTGTGTGTTTGTATTTGTGTTTGTTTTGTTTTGTTTGTATGTGTGTGTGTTTGTGTGTGTTTGTGTGTGTGTTTGTGTGTTTGTGTGTGTTTTTGTGTGTGTGTGTTTGTGTGTGTGTGTTTGTGTGTGTGTTTGTGTTTGTGTGTGTGTTTGTGTGTGTATGTTTGTGTGTATGTTTGTATTTGTGTTTGTTTTGTTTGTATGTTTGTGTGTTTGTGTGTGTTTGTGTGTTTGTGTGTATTTGTGTGTGTATGTTTGTGTGTTTGTGTTTGTGTGTGTTTGTGTGTGTGTTTGTGTTTGTGTGTGTGTTTATGTTTGTGTTTGTTTTGTTTCATTTTACTGCTTTATGCCTTGTGTCTAGCTGACCTTGTTTGTCAGGAGAGACACCCTGGGTGAACTCTGGTGAAATTCAACTCGTTTTTTCATGTATACGCTTGCTGTTGTTGTCTTTAGTACTCTGGGCTCAGCCCAGGACTGGGTTTGCAGGTCCAGATTCAATAAAACCAATGTGTGAGTCGCAGTCACATACACTGGTGACTCTAGATTGGATGAAAGGCTCAGCAGTACAGTAGGTGTTGAGGAAAATAAGCTGGCAGGGTGGAGCAATGGGCTCTAATGGAGGAAGAGGAATCTTTTCATTCTGTCCCAGTCTACAGGGGCAGCCTTTGGACACTCCCTGGTGCGGCTGAGTCAGGCTTCTCCAACCCTCCCACCCACGTTGAGTGAAGACACCTCAGAACTCCATCTCCAGAGACCCTGAGGGGAGCATCAACTCTGGGGTGTGTTCCAGGAGACACTGACCTTGGCCCACAAACATACACAGCCTGTTTTCACAGCTTTTTTCTCAATTGAGCCAGGAGAAAATGTCATCTTAGACCATTTTTCCTTCCTGTTCTTTAGACATTTGCAGGGGACAAGGAAGCCAGATAGGTAGATTGTCTGCTTGGAGGATCTCAGACAGATGCAAATTTGGAATCTCATCTTTTCCAACACTGCTTCCAATGCCAGCACAGAAAAAGAACAAAGCTAACATCAGCCATGACACAATGCTTGCCAACATCGGCTATGACGTCATGCTTGCTAACATCAGCCATGACACAATGCTTGCCAACGTCGGCTATGATGTCATGCTTGCCAACGTCGGCTATGATGTCATGCTTGCTAACATCAGCCATGACACAATGCTTGCCAACGTCGGCTATGATGTCATGCTTGCTAACATCAGCCAAGACACCACGCTTGCTCTGTGCATCTGGGACACACATTTCCCATCCTTATGGAAGCCTAACAAGCTTACCCCAGGGCTTCTGTTTTCTCTATTTTCTCAGATGAGCCTCAGTTTGAGTTTTCACAGGCAGAAGTGACAGGATGAAAAAGAAAAGCCATGTTCCCAGATTCCCAGACTCACAGTTCACCCTTCCATCATTTATCTGCTTATTTCTGGTTTCTCTTCTCTTCTCTTCTCTTCTCTTCTCTTCTCTTCTCTTCTCTTCTCTTCTCTTCTCTTCTCTTCTCTTCTCTTCTCCTCTCCTCTCCTCCCCTCTCCTCTCCTCTCCTCTTCTCTTTCTTTCTCACCCCACCCCA
>NC_034603.1:1875499-1892099 GCF_900095145.1 Mus pahari | reverse complement strand
CTTTTTTTTTGCTTGTTTGTTTGTCAAGACAGGGTTTCTCTGTGTAGTCCTGGCTGTCCTGGAACTCACTTTGTAGACCAGGCTGGCCTTGAACTCACAGATTTCCACCTGCTTCTGCCTCCCGAGTGCTGGCATACGCCAACACCACTAGGATATGGTTCTGATTTCTTAAATAGTACTTTCTACTTTCAAAAAGGTTTATAAGAACTTGTGGATATGCGAACCAAAAAAAAGGAGGAGGGATGGAGGGATAAAGGGAAGGCAAGAGGAAGGAAAGAGAGAGGGAGAGGAGGGAAGGAAGGAGGGAGGGAAAGAGGGAGCAGGCCAACCTTGGCTATTGGAGTGGAGAGGCTGAGGCAGGAAGCATCTGTTGCAGCTCTGGATGCACGGGTCTGCTTAGATGAAATTTACTCTGTATGGCCTCTGGACAGATCCAGACAGATCCGGCTTACCCAGATGATTCGCACAGGCCTGTGAGAGCCCAGTTTGTCTACTCAGGATGCAGGGTCTGGGTATGTCTGGTCTATTCAGGGTACAGAGATCTGAGTGAGTCCAGTTTGTGCAGGGTCAGGGGTCTAGGTGAATCCAGTCTATGCAGGATGCAGGGGCTGGGCAGGTGAGAGGGTCTCGTTCTCCGAGCGCATGGTTCAGTGTGTCCCTCTGCTGGATCTGGGACCACTGAGCAGCTGTGGATCTGGGAGCACTGAGCAGCTGTGGATCTGGGAGCACTGAGCAGCTGTGGATCTGGGAGCACTGAGCAGCTGTGGTCCTGTCGCTTTCTCTTCTTGGCTCTCTAGGTCATCACTTCGTTTCTAAAGTCATGTCGTGGGCTATGCATGCATCCAGAATCCCGAGTCTCCAGCTGAGCTGCTCTACATCAGTACATCAGTGCCAAAGACTTTTCTTAGTCTCCTACTCCCAACCTCGGCCCTGAACTTGCCATTTTCACCACGATTTGTTGTTGTTGTTCTGAAATTCCCATCATTCAACCATTTAGGCTGTGACCCTTAGTGTTCACTGTTGTTTTAACTTCAGGCAATCCTTGCCTTTCAGTGGGAACTGTGGCCACTGTGAGGAGTGGATCCCTGTCTTGTTTCTGGTTTCTGTCACTCCCAACTGTTCTGAGTTCTGTTAAGCCTTCTGGCCTCTTCTCAATTAGTCACCTTTTTTACATGAGTTTTACCCTTCATTACTGTCCACACTTCCTTGTGGCACTTACTAATTGTAGGTGCTCTCTTTGCAGTAAGCAGCTTTGACTTATCAAAACATAATGTGAATTACCAAGACTGCCACTTACAGATGAATTTTTTTTTAGTGGGGCTGCGGGAGGGGTGGGGGGTGCTCTGCCCATCCCGCAGCCATGTGGGTCATACTAAATAAACTTGCTTCCTTTAAAAAACAAACAGCTAAACAGAAACCTTGAATCCAAATTAAACTAAGTCTAATTTAATGTATATCCTCTGAACGTATATGGTATTGCTATCAAATATTCTGATTCGCCTCTCTGGCTCGTCTGTTTCTTCCTATCACCTGTGGATATTTCTGGAAGACTTCCTTTCCAAAGAAGCTCCCTTTAGCCCACTATCTTTAGACGCATTCACCAGGGCAGACTCCCTTCCTGGGCTCTGGGGAGTCCCCCCCCCCCAACCTTCCAGTTTGTGGCATTGCCAGCCCTGGTTTGCTTCTTTAGTGAGAAGTGATGTTTTCTTCCTACCCCTAGGATTCCTCATTTTGTCTCAGGCTAACAGGAAGTTAATTGTTTTTCTTTATGTTTGTGTGGCCTGACACAAGTGCCAGCTTTTAAAACTGCTTTGTGCAGTCAGACACCGCCTACTTCTCTCCTTTTCTTCCAGAACTTCAGCCACATGCGGGTGACATTTCCCCTCACCGTCTTAGCAAACATTTTATGTTCTTCTCTCTCTTTCCACTCTTTTCATTTTCATCCTTCAATTTATGTATTTTCCTCTTAAACCCACTATTCAAGTCATTGAGCTTTTCTTCAGCTGTGTCTGCTCTTCTGTTAGAACCACTGCCTGGACTCTTCATTTACATTTTAGTATTTTCCATGCCTGTGGCTTTCAGTTCTTGTTTATGTCTAATTTTCTTGTGATGTATTTCAATTTGTCATTTCTTTACATCTTATGTTTATATGTGCATGTGTGCACATTTCTTTGTTTTATGTTTATATATGCATGTGTGTAGTTTCTTTATGTTTTATGTTTATATGTCCATGTGTGCACATTTCCTCATGTCTTATGTTTCTATGATCATGTGTGTCTATTTCTTGAGACTGAACTCAGGTTCCATGCCAAGCACTTCTACCCACTGAGCCATCCCACCTTCCCTTGTCATTTATTTTTTTGATAAATTAAACTCTGTTTTTAAAGCCCAAGCCTGATGATTCTGTCATCCAGATCCCCTGTGTTTATGTTGTACCTTCTTTCTTCTTTGACCTTGTCTTGAGAAAACTAATACCTTTTGATTGGATACTTGGAATGCCATGTAAAAACTATTGAGGCCCCAGGTCATACGATTTTCCTTCAGAGCTTTCCTTCAGCTTGTGGCAAAGGGTCACAGTAGGGGACAGTAAGGACAGATGACCCTGTGATGTGCTGACTTAAGTTATTTTA
This sequence comes from Mus pahari, assembly GCF_900095145.1. Lineage (NCBI taxonomy): Eukaryota > Metazoa > Chordata > Mammalia > Rodentia > Muridae > Mus > Mus pahari. Next base: position 1,889,469 of record NC_034603.1, on the reverse strand, counting down.
ATATCTGTAAGGACACATCAATTTCCAGATAATCTTTGATTCTTAGGTACAGGTTGATATGCGCCATGTCCAACTCAAGCTAACCCAGGGAAGAGATGGAAGCCTTTGTCAGATAAAATGTTGCCATGGGAGGGTGAGATGGTGGGGACCGCAGGAGTGAAACAGCAGGCCTTTCCCTGCCTCCCACTTTCTGACTTCACATAGGAATGGTTGGGGACACCCAGACTCAGGAACACACTTCCAAGGTGCTCAGACTCAAAGACAAACATCTCAAGGAAGAGATTGGCTCGCGACACGACAGCCATGGAGGGACTGGCTAACACACTGCAAGGCTTTGGAGGCAGCTTGAGCAAAGGGGGATCCCTGAACCCAAAGACTCATTTGCTTTCTGATAAATGTCACTTCCACCTTCAGATCAGCACATCAACACTTAGGAAGATGAAGTCCCTTGCTCAAGGTAATATGTCACCAGCAACAAATGGGAGATAATTTCCTTCCTCTCAGTCTCCTAACTCCTCTACTGGGGCTTGGAGAAAGTAAGAATACAGAACTGTTAAGTACTGTGTTGGATAATGTTCTGTGACGAAATAACCTGAGACTATCAACTTATAAAAAGGAAAGGTTTTGTTGCTCACAGTTTGGGGAGTTCAGTCATAATCAATTGGCTTTTTAGTTTTTTAGTTTTGCCTAAGATAAGGCAACGAATCATGTCATGGGAAAGGCATGGTAGAGGAAGATGCTCACTTTGCGCTGGTGAAAAAGGAAAGGGTAGAGGGTGTGGAGTCTCCACATCCCTTTCAAGGGTGCATCTAACAACTGAAGGATCTCCTATTAGGTCCTACTTCTTAAAATTTTCACAACCTCCCAGCAGTACTGGAGACTAAGCTTTTAATACCTGGGCCTTGCAGACATTCCAGATCCAATCTGTAGCTGGGTTTACAAAGAATCAAACTGAGAGTCAGTATTCCAGCAGGGCCAGAGCCCTGATCCCACCACAAGCAGCCCCCAAAAGACATTCTCAAAGAATGTGGTCTATAATAGTTCCAAGGACTTTTCAAGGAGATCCAGCAGAGCTAGCATGGCATATCACTAGAAACCAGGCCTTCACCCTGCTAGTCATCTCCTGCTGGGAGACTGTATTCTCTCTTGAGGCTGAATCCCAGTATGAAGTTTCTTAACATTTGAAAAGATGAACAGGCAGAAGATGCACCAGGCAGAGGATTCTGGGCTTGCCGTGATGAATGATGGACCACACAACAGAGAACATGTATTTTCCTGTACACAAAGAACTCAGACTTTTATCACCCAAAGCAAACAGGCAGGGGACACTGGCTTGAGTGTGGACACTCCTTCCTAAACCCTTCCTGTGTTTGGAAGTGGAGCTCAGGAGTCTGTGCCTCAGTACATTCAGGGTGAGCAGAATTCCAGCCTGAGACCTCAGAGAAGCCCTCACTCCATGATCATTGGAAACAGACCTAGGACGCACTGCTCAGTGTTAACACGCGGGAGGTTAAGTGTGAGCTCTCAGGCCCTTTGATGTGTTAAATACCAAGGACTTTAACGTAATAAAACTGTAAACCTCAAATCAGGGCTAATCACACTCATTTGCTGAACTCTGAAACCAAACCAAAATGCTCTTTTCTTCTTAAATTGAACCACAAATCCACGTTGTTTTGATCTGTGAATCAACCTAACAAAAGATTTTTGGTGGCTTACGAGAAATACGTGCAATAAAACAAAAATCTAACTAGATAAAAACCAGGATCAGGAAAAAAAAAATATCAAAACCAGAGGGAACATTACAACTTCGATCTGCAAGACGTATATAGTAATTTAAGTTGAAGCAGGGAGTTCCTGAGCCCCTCGCAGCTAGAGCAACATGGAAGACCCATTAGTTATATGGAGTGCATTACCCACAAGGAGAAATCACTTAATCATTTCTAGATGCAAGTTAGCCGGTTTGAAACAATAACAACAACAAAATCCTTTCTGATAATGTGTGTTGGGGGCAGGGAATTAAAATTCTTGGAATCACACTTCAAAGTGTTTCAGTTCAAGACACAGTTTCATGCACACGAAAGCTTTGCAATCACCAATTTCTTTATCATTTCATTCTTTTTTTTTTTTTTGGCGTCAATAACGTTACTCAAAGACATTGCAGAGGGTTCAGATTTTTCTTCTTTCTTTTTCTTTTTTCTTTTCTTTGTTCTTTTTTTTTCCTTAAACTTTTCAAGCCATATTGCTTTTGTACACGACCTCATTGTTATAACCATTAAAGAAGGAAATTTGCGCGCGTGTCTTCAGGGAGAGGAGAGTGCAGGAGGTCAAGTGTTGTCCTGCACCATGCTGTGGTTCATAATCCCCAGAGAGCCCCCCTCAAATGCTTGGATAAACTGAGGAAATTTCCCGGGGTAGGGCTGGGGGTGCCTGACACTGAGCCTGACATTAATCTTTGTAACAATTCTTCCAGATGTGTGAGAACTCCAGGGTGTGGAGGGTCTGAGGTTCCTGCTGCAGCCTCTCTGGAATGGGGCAGTGGGGGTGGGGCTGGGCTGGGCAGCCAATGCGGTTCCTTGCTAAACATATCCCCCTCCCGACCCTCCATCCTCCCCCATTCATCCCACCTCCAGTCTCCCACCCCATCCTTCATCCTTTGCCTGTGTTCCTGTGCTCTCAAGGATGAAATGCTTCAGCATCTCTAACCTGCAAAGGCAGGTTAAGGACCATGAGGGGTGGAAATGGTTACAGATACAGATAGCTGGACCGTATAGGCACTGAGGTGCCAGCAGTGTTCAGAAACACTTGTTTAAAACAATAGGAAAGCTCTCTGGATGGAGGGAGTCTTGCCGATCACACTCTGCTAAATTTTCTACACACCGTTTTACAGTGACCCAAACCAAATACTTATTGTTTTCCCTCACAAATAGTCACTCTAGAACAGCCAAGGGGCGTCGAGCCTTCCCACATTAGGAAACTGTACAACTCTCGCCTAACTCCAATTTCTTCTTGAATGATCACGTCCTCGTAGCAAGGTTTGCTTGGGGCTGTATACTGTCGGTGAAGCACTCTCTAGAGATTCCTGCATGGCTCACCTTTAAGGGCAGACTGGAATTGGCTCTTGGATTCCTATTCTCCGTATTGCTTCAGGGACTCAGATCAGTTTGCAAATACTGTTGAAGGGAAAGAGAGTTTCAGTACCCGAGGAGCAATTTGTCCTTATCCGTCTGTCAGACTTCAGAAACAAATTAGCTTCTCTCCACATGACTCTGCCACTCCTCTGGATCTGGCCATCCCCACCCCTCAGGGCAGCCCCGTTCTAAGAATTCAGGACTTGAGAAGAAAGCCTGACAGCACAGAAGAACTTCTCTTTCAAGATAAGTCACATGGGTGACCTGTGTCTGCATGTGCGGGAGTGGGTGTGTGCACACCCACAAATGTGTTTACAGGTGTGTGTGTGTGTGTAGTTATGCAGCTAACCTGTACTCACTCTCCACTACCAAATGCAAAAGACCCCCTTCTCAGTGGTCAGAAGCGGCACGCCCAAACGAGAAGATGTACAGTCCCCACAGAGGACCCTGCTAATGTAGGCTGTGTGAGTGAATGGACCTCAAAGGTTAAAGGCTTCGACCCCCAGGGTGGTGGTGATCAGAGTTGGGAGGACTTCTGGAAGATGGGCTCTATTGGAAGGTCCCCAAGTCATTGCCTATGTACCCTTGAAGGATGTCTGGGACCCGAACCCTGTTTGTTCTGCGTTCTTCTCTGGAAATCAAGTTCCCTGTCACTCGGGAGCTGAGGTCTGGGTGCCCTAGTCCTGGACAAGAATGTTGGGAAATTGAACCAGGTTCTCAGGTAGAGAAGTGGAGAATCCACAACTCCAGTGACGCCACAGAGCGTGTCGGGGCTACCGCCCCCACCAGGAAAACAAGCAGGGGGTCAGAATTTGTCGGCTGGGTGGGTCACTTGGGCAGTTCAGGCCCTCGAGTTGGATTTTTTTCAGTGTGGGAAAATCCTGTGCTTCCATGAGCTCAGTGGCAAGTCTCTGCACCAGAGCAGGAGATGATGGGGAGTGGGGGGCTGGACGGAAAGACTGTGCCCACGCAGTCAAGCAGGGCTCCTAAGTCAGCCTCCTCCTCCGGAAGAGGACGCTTCCATCTTATCTGAAATCGTGAAGCTTTGAACCTCAAAGGTGAGGGTTAGAGTCTTGGTCCCCCGTTCTCTCAAAAGTCTCTTGTTCTGTGGGGCAATTGCTCTAGCTCCATGCTCTTGGCTTCTAAGCCTAGTAGACAAAGGGGAAAGGGGTGGTATGTCAGGAAAGTGAGTCCACTCAAAAGCTGCCCTGTGTGTAAAGGAAGATAAATACTCCAAACCCAAGCCGAAATGCTTGCTCCACCCCACACCATTGAAGAAAGGGGTCAAGTACTTTTGGCTTAAATACAAAAGAATTTTCTACTAAGAACAGAACTGGCTGACAGTGTTTGTTTAAAAAAAAAAAAAAAAAGGAAAACCAGAATACAACAATAAAAATAGACCATGCATCAGTAATAATTCCAGTACTCATGTCCCTGAATGTATGTCCACAAGTATACTTAGAGTTTAATGAGCGCCATCTACCCAGCAGGCACTGTGCCAAGCTCTGTGGCTGTGATCATTCTTCAATTCTCCAAACATCCCAGTGAGCTGAAACCTGCTCTTAGGTTTGCTCTGTGAAAGGGAAGCAGAAGGCTAAGAAGGTGGAGAGAATTTACCCAAGGTCAGGCAGCCAAATGCTGTTTTAAAGCAAGGTTACAAACCCACGTTATTTGACTTGAAAGTCTGTTCCATTTCATTGCTCACCTTCTCAGAGCTTTAGATTGACAGAAAAACTAGACAAATAGCACAGAATCCCCCCACCTCAGCCTGTGGACTTCCTTTTGGTGCATCTGACTTTAATGGGGTTCTTTTGTTTGTAAACAAAACTGTTAGTTAACCGATTACTATCGGCTCAAGCCTGTGGTCTTTTCAGAGTCCCTTGGGTTTTACTGACTGTTCCCTTTCAAACAGTGTGTGATATCACTGTGTGTCCTTAGGCTGTTCGTAGCTATGCCAGTTTCGGGAAGGCCCAGTCTGTTGTTTTAAAGAGTGACACTATTGTCTTGATCAGCCTGGGGCTACAGGGTCTGGAGGAATGGTCACAGAGGCAAGGGTAGTTTGCCAACATGCTGACAAAAGTAGACACACTAGCACACTTCCTGAGTATCGATGGTGACCTTCTCCATAGCCAGTCAAGGCCCAGAAAGTAGGTACTCAGACCTTGGGGTGGAGTGCAGTAAGAGTCCAAGATCCAGCACAGTCTGCCAGCCCACTTTGTGTTTATACCTCTGTACTGCCTATATGAAGGGCTACCAAACATCACTCTGTTTACATGGCTCTAGGCATTTGGTCCCGTCCCCAGATTCTGGAGCTGGGATTCAATTGTATCTACCTACCCACAGTGTCTCACTTGTCCTAACTTGACACAGCCTAGAGTTACCTGAGAAGGAAGCCTCAGTGGAAGAATTATCTGGATTAGAACGGTCTGTGGGGTGTCTTGGTGAAATTGTCTTGATAGTTAATTGATCACAGAGGGCACAGTCCACTGTGGGTAGCACCATTCCCTGGACTGGCGGACCTGGACTGTGTAAGCATGAGCCTGTATGTGGGATAGCAGGGGACACTAAGGAATGGCTACTTCAAGTGCTTGCTTGAGTTCCTGCCCTGGCTTCCCTCAAGGATGGACAGTAACCTGTAAAGCTAAAATAAACCCTTTCCTCCCTGTGGGGCTTGAATAGGAATGGCTCCCATATATTTGACGGCTTGGTCATCAGGGAGTGGCACTACTTGTAAAGGGTTAGGAGGTGTGGTCTCGTTGGAGTAGGTTTGGCTTTGTTGGAGGAAGTGTGGCACTGGAGGTGGGTTTTAGTTTTCAAAAGCCTAAGCCAGGCCCAGAGGATCTCTCTTTCTGCTGCCTGCAGATCTGGATGTAGAACTCTCAGCTACCTCTCTTGCACATGTCTGTCTGTGTGCTGCCGCGCTCCCCACCATGACGTAATGGGCTAAACCTCTCAAACTGTAAGCTTGTCCAGATAAATGTTGTGTTCTTTTTGTGAGAGTTGCTATGGTCATGGTGTCTCTTCACAGCCATTGAACAGTGACTAATACACCCCTCAACGTTGCTTTTGATCAGAATGTTTTCCCTCAGCAACAGAGATGAAGGTAGAACACCCACCTCTTTAGTCTCTTTCCGTTTTAATTATCACAGACATGTGAGGTTAGGGAGCCAGGGTTCAAGAAGGCAGCAATGTGGTTATCAGCTGTGATGAACCCGTTTCTTTACCTGGTCGCCTCTTTCAAGTCTCAGCGATGAGTAGAACTGCTGCAGCCACTCCTGAGCAGGCTCCTGTGGGGCATTAATTGTGACCTCGTCTGTGTAAAAATGTCCGGAAGCGCAGTTACTGAATGTATAACTTAGTAGGACACTGACAGCCGGTCTTCCAGAGTGTCTGTGTTGTCTGCATTTCCACCACCAGAGCGCTCTAGGCTCTGCGTCCTCACCAACTTGGACAGGACTGGCTGTGTGGACTGTCATCTTCGCGAGGGATTCAGTTCTACCAGTGATGGGAGGGCCAGTGAGGTGGTTCAGTGGGTGTCTGCAGCCACGACTGATGATCTGAATTCCATCTCTGCAATCTACAAGGGGGAGGAAGGAACAGACTCCTGCAAGCTGTCCTCTGACCTTCACATCGGCACCCCCACACACACACACACACATCCGGCCTTCAGCAAATTCCGTTCAGTTCCTGCTACTCCAGGTGTAATGTGTCATAGGCCTTGTAGTGCAGTGGGTGCAAGAGTCAGGTCTCAGGGCCCTTTGCAAGATTGAGAAGTTTCTCTCCAGATCTTCTTGTTTTGTCAAGTCAAGTGACAAGAACTCATGGTTCCAGTTCTGACAGCTAAGGTAGATCCCTACTGGTAGACTTGCCTGAAGGAAGTCCTACCCGGCTTCCGTGTCCTCGTCTGTGAAATGGGCTTGTCCCAAACTGTCTGCTTTACTGGGTTCTCGGGAGAATTTTATGTCACTAAGGACCTGCACCCAGCACAGTTAAGGCTCGTTATTCAGCAGCCTTACAGGATTATTTCTAGTTTTCTGACACCTGCCACTTGCCTTTCAAGGCCCCGGAGACGGGCACTCAGGAAATAAGCTACAAAACCATGTAGAATGGTTCAGGAATGGGTAAAGAAAGGAATTCAAATTTTGTTGGGAGTGAGAACCTGAGCCTACAGAGGAAAGGGAGAGGAGGAGGGGCCAGCGGCAGGAGGGGGGAGGCACCCAAGGAATCCTCTAGGGGAGTGGGGGTGGGCTTCATCTTGCCCTTCCAAGAGCTTGCGGTGGCTGGGGCTGCGCTGGGGGTGCCGAAAGGTGGCCGTGTGGGTAAGTCCTTCCAGCTGCGGCCAGGTAATCCCCCGACCTGGCGCAGGAGAGATGATACCCCCGGAGGGCCAGGCCTGGTCCAGCGCAGGATGCTTGTCCTGTGAAAGCGCTCAGCCGGCCTCGCGTTTCGCAGCGCTCAGGTCCAGCATGAATCATTCCCTTTTGAACGTGTCTAAATGTGTTTATAAAATAAAGCTGCGGCCCAGGGCTGCTCCGGGAGGAGCGGGAAGGTAATATGTTTTTAATTGGAGAGATTGGGGGAAGGAGGCAGGGAGCCAGGGTGAGCTCACCCTGTATGCATGTGGCTGGGCGGAGAACAACTCACGTCCAGATTCCTGGACTGCAGTGGCCTAGCCGCAGGACAGGCCCGCTCAGCAGCGGCTCATGCAATGGGCCATCCCCTGGCCTTTGGGTGCAAGCCGACCCAGGTTAGCAGGAGAGTGGGTCTGGGAGCCCACCGATACCGTAGATCTCAAAAGCCGGGTGGGTCAGTGCACCAGAAGGAGGCGGGTCTGGAATCCACACAACCTGTGGATCTGGGGAATTTGAGGCCCTGGCGTTGGAAGGGGCAGGGTCACCACCAAACTCCTCCCACCCGCTCCGTTTCCAGAGAGCTAGAAATCCTATACTGCGCTGATGTGAAATTTGAAGGCTGGCTTTATTTGATTTTATCCTATTTACTTTTTCCCCTTATTTTTGGCTTTGTGGGCCAAGTAAACCAGATGTGCAGGCCCCATTTGGCCTCTCCTTATCCTCCTTTTAGACCACGGGTGTGGGCCTCACTTGGTCAGTTCCCAGCTATCATGACTTAGGCGAGTTAATTTGCTTCTCAGAGTTCTGGCTTTCCTCAGATAGAAACCCGATCATTGAATTCTATTTCTCCTGACTGGACTCGAATGGCTTTAAGGTTGAGGCTAAAGCGGAGTGCCAAGAAAGGGCACGTGAGGGGCTCTGGCACCTGCTAAGCCCCACGCATGAGTGGGCCTCAGCAACCAATGGGCTGCCCTTTGCTTAGCCAGTGGTCCCCCAGACTCTGTAAGCTGGACACTGTTTCTATTGTACACGAGGAAGCAGGCTCAGAGAACTAATGATGATTTTATAAACCAGCTTCCCAATTTGGGAAATTGAAATTATCCTATGACTTAAAAATATTTATAATTAAAATATAATTGCACCATGTCTCCCTTCTCTCCACCTCTTGTGCCTCCCCTCTTGAATTCATGATGTCCTTTTTAACCATTGAATTGCATGTACACATAAACAAATAAACACACCAACAACCTGTCCATCCTGTCCAGGGCTGTCTACATGTTTCTAGGATTGACCTGGCTTCCTCATATTGAGGAATCTATCAAGGGGCTCACCCCTGGGGAAGACTCATAGGCCCTCTCTCAGAGGTTGTTAACTGCATGTATCTTTTCACCTAGGGGCTCCCCATCCTCCTAATTTAAGTGCCCTTAGTAAGAAGTGGGGTGTGGGGAGGCTCTTTCAAGAGAAAATGCTGCAGGGCCTTGTGCAGGAAGATACTTGAAGTCTGGGATGTCGGCTACGGATAGCACAGGCCTCTATAACACTAGCCTTTTACAAAGTGAGTAGACCAGCTGTCAGAGGGCCCGCACGCCCCGGTGTGGGCAACAATTAAGTGTCCACAAAGATAAGTACTCTCCCCAGGAACTGTTCTGTTCCACCTAGTAGCTGGTCTTGAAGGACTCAGTACTAAAGAAGTAAAAGAGCTGTGGGCAAAGGTTTTCAAAACAGAATTAGCAGAAAATCAAACGTTCCCCATAAAGGAAATACTTTAATACATTATGTAATATCTATACTAAGAACGTTCTGTAATGTTGAAAGGCGGAGCAGTAACATGAGAAAATACTTAGAATATAAAATCGAGGAAACAAAGGAAAGAATAAAATTAAGTAAATATATGCACCATACTCACACAAAAGCCCGTGGGGGAACATCACCATGTTAAGTCTCTTTGTGGTAGGATTTTAATTTATTTTTATTCCACTTTCTTCATTCTTTTGTTGCAATTTTTAGACTTTCTCCAGCATGCACATTCCACTTTTAGAATCAGAAATGTATATGGTTGCTGTGCGTGGCGGGCCCTGTCCCTTCCGGATAGGGAAGCAGGTTCCTGTTGTCGGGGCTCGCATTTATCTAAAAACAAAAGCTGGGCTGTCAAGATGGCTCAGCAGCTAAAGGTGCTTAGGTCTGGTCATCAGGCCCCACTTGGGAGTGCTGCTCCTCTGCACACTTGTTTTGCTTTTCTGTGTGATTTTTAAGCGTTTTACCTGGCTACTTTGTAACAATCGGCAGAGAAACAGACAAACCTTAAGAGAGTCCCTGCATCCTGCATTTGCTGCCGGGTGGGTGGGGTGTGGGGTGTGGGGTGTGGGGTGTGGAGTGTGGGGTGTGGGGTGTGGGTGTCTGCAGAAGAGTTGTCCTGGGTTCCAGGTTGTTCCTACTCACTGTTCTGTCTGTTTGGGTCATCATACCTGTCCCCTACCCCATGATGACAGAAGCTAGTGACTTCTATTTTTTTTAATTAATTAATTTGCATCCCAAAGGTAGCTCCCCCATCCCTCCTCCCCTTTTCCTCTGAGAGGGTGCCCCCTATCTCCCCACTCTGGCACATCAAGTCTCAGCCTGATTAAGTGCATCCTTTCCCACTGAGGCCAGACCAGGCGCCATGAAGACTGAGATGGCCTGTCTGCTACTTCTAATGTTATGAGTCAGATTCAGCCTAAAACTGCAGCACCCCGAGTCCTGATTACAGAGGAAGGGCTTGGTGTAGTTTTTTTGGGGGGAGGGGGTGGTTTTTCGAGACAGGGTTTCTCTGTGTAGCCCTGGCTGTCCTGGAACTCACTCTGTAGACCAGGCTGGCCTCAAACTCAGAAATCCACCTGCCTCTGCCTCCCGAGTGCTGGGATTAAAGGTGTGTGCCACCACGCCCGGCTGGTGTTGATCTTTAAAACTGTTTCCCCGAGTGATGCTGTGTTTGTTGGTTTTTATTTAGCAGAGAAAAGAACATCTGTAGTAAGGTCATTACTGAGGCAGCTCTTCCCGACTCCGTGACACTCAGTGCCTTCCCGTGGAGCAGGTTAAACTTCTGGCTTGGAAGTTCCAAACTCTCCTAGAATCCTTGTTAAAACTAGAGCTCTTTTTGTCCTGTGGATAGAGCTGCTGAGGTCCTCGCTGGGCCCTGGAATAGACTGTGTCTGCATCCCACGTCTCTCCTGCCCAGGAGCTTGCCGGAATCTGCTCTGACAGCTTTAGCAAATCAGCAAATCTCAGTGAGCTGGCAGGTCTGAGGTAACTGCCGGATGGATCCGGTCTCTGAAAATCCTGAAGCTGGAGCCCTTGTTTTCCAACCTCTGGGGAGGGGACACTGCTGAAGGTCAGGTGGACTTGTGACTTGATCAGTCATGCACCACAGTAAGCCGAAAGGCCAGGGATAGGAGCGGTTTCCAGACAGCAGATGTCACAGAGGTTCTGAGGCTCCATAGCAACCTCTGTCTCCTCTCCCACAGTTCCCTCTGCCCCTCTCTCCTCTTCTTTGTGACTTTCCCCCCCCACTGTAGCCCATCTTCATGACCTGGTGGATCCTACATTCCATTAGCCACTCTAGTACATCAGTGGCTTGAGTGGAGTGCTGACCCTGAGCTACATACCCGTCTGATCCTCAGAAGTGCCTGGAGGTGAGGCAGCCTTGGTATGTGAGCCCTTGACCTGTGGGACTGACTTTATCTTGGTTTGAGGGTCCCCACTGGTACCCTCTGCAGAATCTAGCAGTTGCTTGGGACTTGGGGACCCCTGTCCATGCTGTGCTGGAAGTACACTGGGAGGGTAGAGTGGTCAAGACCATCACTCTCCTTCGACAGTCCTCTAAAGCAAAGTGGCAGGCAGATTCGCTCTTGCCTTTCCGTCTGTCTTCCATCACACGTCCCCTCACTCAGGAGTCCGAGTTCACAAAGACAAAAAGCCTCCTGAAACAAGAGGACAAACAGACAAGAGGACAAACAGACAGGTATTCTTGATGAGGCTGCAATCTATCAGCTGCCTGATTCTCCATCCCGGCTTGGACACACACTCAGCAAGCCTGTGGCCAGTTACCCCAGACAGCACACAGGAATTCACACACGCCACAGTGGCAATGGTTTGGGATCAGTGGGTCCCTCTCTTGGAAGTGGACCTTCTCCAGTGTCTTTGTTTACTCAGGGTAGTCTTGAATGTGCTTGAGAGAGGAGGGAATGACATTAGTTTAAAGTCATCCCTACTTAATTTTATGACAACAAGAACATTTAGGTTATTAGCAGCTAGAAAGAAGGCAAGTTCCTGAATAACCAGAGAAAATGAGGCCTCAGGAAGAAAACAAATCATTACTATTCTAGTGTGTGACTTTGGATAAGTTGCTTAAGCCTCAGTTTCTTCATCTATCAAATGGGGATAATTGTTGTCTCATGGGGATGTCCGATAGTCAGTTTCCCGGGCCCAATCTGTACCAAGCACAGAGAATTCTCGAACACTTAGCTTGCCGTCCCTGCACAGCTACAGTAGTAACTCTGTAGTGGGCAGAGAAAGGACCTTAGCCCCTACGCTGTCCAGGGGCTCAGGTCTCTGGCTTGAGAAGGGTAGAGGCCCAGAACAGACCAGATGACTTAGAAGTGCAAACGAGGTGCCTCCTCTCATATAGACATGCAGTAAGAACCTTCTACCCTGCCCTGCCAACTTGCTCTGAAATGTATTCCAGATGCCCAAGAGAATGAGATATTTAAAAAAAAAAAAAACCCAAACATTGGAGAGAAAAGACTTGAATATTTATCAGACCTCTTGGGAGAATAGGTTGGTTAAACTTAGAAGTGTCAGAAAACATCACAGGGAAAGAGATGGACAGAGTTGGCTGAGAAACATTAGCACATACTGGAGACAGCAAGCAAGCAGCAAGCCAGAGGGGGGCGCTGTCCTATGTCTATGTGCCCAAGTACTCCTGATGTTTGTGAAGTTAGCCAGACCCTGTAGGTACAGGGACAAAGAACTAAAGCAGAGAATTCATAGAGGAACAAATATATTTGGGCAGAAAGGGGAGACTGCAGTCTCATTAGCAACTAATTAAACAGACTAGCACCTTGACACCGTTGAATAACACTGTCTTTAAACATAATGCTATTAAGACATGCCCACTGGCACAATAGTTATGGGAGCAACCAATTACTGTTTTGATTGTATATAAGACATGATCCGTAAAATGGAACCCATGCTGGCATGTTTGACAGAGTCAAGAACCTGTGGCTAGGTAGTTCCATAGGCTCTAGGGGAGAGTCTGCTATTATTCTGCTAAATGGTCACAGAATTAAACCAACCCCTAATGATGTATTGCTATGCCTGTAGACTAATGCGTCTCCCAAGCTCGTCAGAGCAGCTTCTTCTTGCAGTAGGTCGTGATTAACATGGCAACCCTCAGCTGGTCAATATTCAGAGAGCCTTCCTAGGGCATCTATGTTATATCCCTGACTCCAAGGCTCAGGATTTGTCGTGGAAAAGGGGAAGGAAGACTGGGAGAGCCAGAGCCAGGGGAGCCATCTTTTCTAGCCACAACAGGGCAGTCGCACATATGAACTCACAGTGGTTGTGACAATGAGCACAAGACCTATCTAAGCTCAAGTCCAACAAAACCCAAGCACAGAGGAAGGGAGGTGGCGTGAAGTCCCACCTAGGCTGAGGAGCCATCAGCATTTACTAGCTGCGGGGAGAGGGAGAGTCTGTTTTCTTTCATGGTGTGGCTCCTGGTAGGTCTACCACACCCAAGGGCAAGCCCTAAGAGTAGTTGGGTAACACATTTCTCATTGTGTTGAGAAAGAGTTGGGGGAGATGGGGGGAGGGAGGGAGGGAAGGAGGGAGAGGAGGAGGGGAGGAGGAGAGATTTCACCCGGTTGGATGGACACAGAAGTAGGGGTATATCTGGGAGGAAGTGGGGGAGGAGAGGTGAATATGAGCAGAATAAGCTGTTTGAAACTCTCAAAGATTTAAAATGTTGTGGAAAAATAATACTGCTATGTGCCAAGAAAGGTGGGGGGGGGGGATAGGTACACTTCTGCTCTGTTGGCAGGAATATAGAGTCACCTAAAAAAATAATAAAGGTGAGCATCAGCTCAGGGAAACTGAAGTAAAGCAAAAATGTCGGTACAAATGTAGACTCCAATGGGCAGATCATCTAAATGAGACGATCCTCTCACCTAAATTTGTGTCCCCTTGGGAAAGCAACGTCACCTCTCGGAACCTTAGTTTTCTCATATGTAAGATGGAAATTTTGATAATCTTTTACAAGGAAAAGCACCTATACAATTAGATGTCTTTGAAAGGGGAGTGGGGCTGGCCATTCCTTTCCTGTCCTTCCTAGACACTGGCATGCCCTCTTCTGCATTGCTATGTCCGCAGCGGTGAGTTCTCTCATCATAAGGTGACCAGAGGGCTGGTGAGATGGCTCAGTGGGTAAGAGCACCCGACTGCTCTTCCAAAGGTC
>NC_034603.1:1866121-1875399 GCF_900095145.1 Mus pahari | reverse complement strand
TGGAGTGTCTGAAGACAGCTACAGTGTACTTACATATAATAAATAAATAAATCTTTACAAAAAAGAAAAAAAAAAAGGTGACCAGAAGCTGGATGGGGCTGGTGGGGATGGTGGGAGTGGTGGGGTGGGGTGGAGTGCATCCAGAACACTCTTCCCACACAATGTGTGATGAAGAGAATCTGGGTTGTAAAGGATGAGGAACACGATGGAAGGAGTGGAACCTTTACGTGGCTGCTGGGCCAGTGCCCCTTTAAATAGAAGCATTTGTTAGGTTAAGCTAGTGTGCTTTGGAGATTAGCTATTGCAGCAGCTAGCAATGCCTGCCCTAACTAACATAGTATTCTAATAACAGCATCTGTGGCCAGCGACTGACTGTTTGGGGTTGTTAAATGTGGTGCCTGATGGAACCTCCGGTGTGGAACAGCAGGCTGCCTTAATCCAGTCACTACTCAAAAGTGCACATTGCAAGATTTTCAGAGCAGTGGCTGAGAAAAATAAAAATAAAAATAAAGCCCTGTTGGTTGAATTAAGGTTTTGTTCTCAATTGTTGACTTTGGGTCTTGCGTGTTGAGGTTGGGATTGACTGGAGTGTTTTGACTAGACTAGGGCTCAAAAAAAAAAAAAAAATCCAAAGGATTTGCTAAATATCAAAGTGGAAAGGGACAATGTGGAGGTGATCAAATTGTCCGTATCAGATGATAGGAGTCTGGCCCGTGGCCAGGAAATGTCAGCCCTGCTGGCGGTGTGGGCCTCAGGTGACTTTACAGAAGCAGGGCTCTGACAGCTGCCCCAGCGCACAGTTAATTCCTCTGACGAGGTGAAACAGCACACAGGGCAGTGCCGTCTACACAGAGGAGGGCAGAAGTAGTTGAAATGCCTGTGGTAGAAGCTGCTGGCTCCCCACCCAAGTCTTTCTGGATGCTTCCTTAGAAAACACTGGCCCTAGGCTCAGGGGTGGAGCTCGGTGGTAAAGCAGCCACCTCACAAGGGCAAGGCCCACGTTCCTCCTGAGCGTCACAACTACCAACCAACAGTAAAAATAATAAAGCCATCCGGAAACCAGCCTCCAACGCTCCTGCAAGTTCCTCTGGTTCCAAGCTCCCAGTGGTTGTTCTGGATAGCCTTTGTGGCCTTTCCAATCCTGCTGGTCACTGATCAAGCTAGAATCCACTCCAGCTGGAGTTTGCTAGCTAGAAATTGCGAGAGCCCTTTGGGGAAGCTGGGGTTAGGGAGCCACTGAGCAAGGATTCTTCCTGAGCCTGCTTTCCTTCTTCACTGGGGACCATGTTGCCAACTCGAAAGAAGACCAAAGGGACTCACAAAGACCAGCTCAGCCGCTGAGGCAACGTGGAATGCAGCTGTGTGGACTAATTCTGTCTCTGCTATTCTAAATATTTAGGTGCTTGCTCTCTTGTAGTTTTCTCCTTAGTGCTGTTAGTGCGGCAGAAAAATCCTCAGGGACGGTTAACTGCTATGTGTAGAGTTTCATAAACATGGCACCAGGCTTTCCTCTGGAGTGGTGTGAAGGCCAAAGCCTGATTAGTTTTCCTGTGATGACTAGCGAAGGAGAGGATGCTGAGGGAAAGACCTACCTCTGGGGTTTTTCAGAGCAGAGTGAGGGTCTGACCACGGCTGAGCCAGAGCCTTTCTGAAAGGAACTCATGTAGAGCAAGGCATGCTGGGACAGGAGGATCAACAGGATGCCCCGGATGACACTAGGAAATATCAGGAGCTGGGGGAGCACTGAGGTGGCCAGCTAGGGGCTGTCTGTTAAACTGGGGCTCCCCAGAGGCAGGTCTCTGAGGAAACCTAAAGGAGACTTGGGATTTGTGTGAGGGCTCAAGAAAGTATAGAGAGCACTGACCATTTGTGCTCACCTACAGACAAAGCACCCTCAAAAGGCTGTGAGGGACATACATGCAGGGCCCTTGGCCCTTTAGTGATTCCTAAGCCCCAGCTCAATGGAGATGGGATGTACCAGAGGAGCAGAGAGATGACTGAAGGGGAGGCAGTGGAACCTCCTGCTATTGGCCCCTAGACTGCTCAGAGAAGTGGATCACTCTAAAGCTGCTCCCCTTAGGCTCTGCCTGTGAGAGGCATGCATGGCAGATCAGAAGGTTCTCAAATTAGGATATTAAAATGGCGCCAGGAGGGTGCCTCTCAGATCCTAGGCACCTTAGGACTGGTTCTGTAAGCTTGGATGTCCATGTACCATTTCTGGCTTCAGCCTCTGCTGACCTTCTGCCAGTGGACCCCTTCCCACCCACACTGTGTGGATCCCTACCTTAGCCATCCCCACCCCCTTACTGAGCAGGCCCAGGCATCACCTACAATGAGTGACATCATTACAGCTGCCCTTGGGTTTAGAGTTACAAACACAGCTGCCATTTTGGTAGCCTAAAGTACAGCTTCAAGACTGCTTCTGTCCATGTGTTCCCTTTCTTGGTTTTACTTGGCCCCAAATAAATGTAAGGTTTCTCTGTTCTTCCTAGATTGACTTTGTTCTAGGTCAACATTTCCCCTCTCTTTCTTGAGAACCAGAGCCCCTCCCTCAACCCAATTCTTAAGATGACTGCAGTCTCCCCACTTTACAGAATCCAATGACTTCTTCTTCCTCCCCTTCTCCATCCTAGACGCTGGATACTTCCTGTAACCACCTCTCTGTGTCACCATCCTATCCCCTTTCTGTCCTTCTGTCCTTTTAGCGCCCATTTAATCAGTTCCCTATACCAAGAGCCTTCTGGTAGGAATCCCTGGCCTGGTTTCTGCTTTCCAGCTGTACCATGGTTGCCATATTGATCTCTCCATCCAAGAGTCAACCTGCAGAACCTCCAGGTGAGGTCAGAACTGAGGAAAGGAAAGAAGCAACTGTGGTTTCAATATTAGACACTGTAGAGTAATAACTGAAAACTGTTATATTCTAGGCCTGAAAGGGATTCGGAAGACCATGTTATCACTGAGAGGCAGGAGAGAGACAAGACAGAGAATGGGGAAAGGGAGATGGAAAGGCAAGTGGTGAAGGTCTTCCCTGATTCTGTAGCAATCCAGACTCTGTAGGAAGCCAGCTCTGACGCACAGTGACCTGGAAAGGCATCCCCACGAGGCTGGACCCTGGAAGTCACACCAGGCCTACTCAGCAGCTTTATAGTTTGGTTCAAGTGTTGTTTCTTATTCGGGGCTTCTCAACAGAAGGATGGAGCATCTGGAGCATGCATTTCTTTGTTAGGAGTTCAGAACCAACCTCCACAACCTACCTGTTGGGCTAGATGGTACTTTCCTGCACTCCTTGCCTCTGGATTCTAGAGTCCAGCAGTGTCCTCCATTTATGGTACTAAAAGATGCCTCTAGATCCTATCAAATGTCTCAGAGGCAGAAAAACAGCCAGAGAAATGCTGCTTCAATTGGGACACTTTGAATTTAGAATAAATCTCTGGCCAGTGAGATGCCTTGGTGGATAAAGTCGAACCCTGACAAACTGACTCTGATTCCAAGAAGAGAGAACCAACTCGCATTCTCCTTGGACCTCCATATGCAGACCATAGCACACATACTCTCTCTGCCGTGGTTTGAATAGGCAGTGGCCCCACAGCTTCATGTGGTCGAATGCTTGGCCATAAGGAGTGGCACTATTAGGAGGTGTGGCCTTGCTGAAGTAGGTGTGACTTCGTTGGAGGAAGTGTGTCACTATGGAGGTAGGCTTTATATGGAGGTTATATATGTTCAGGCTATGATCACTGAGACAGACAATCCCTTTCTGCTGCATGGCAATCAAGATGTAGAACTCTCAGCTCCTTCTCCAACACCATGTCAACCTGAAAGCTGCCATGCTTCCCACCTTGGTGATAATGAACTAAACCTCTGAAACTGTAAACCAGCCCCAATTAAATGTTTTCCCTTTTGAGAGTTGCCATGGTCACAGTACCTCTTCACAGAAATAAAACCCAATCCAAGACATTCTCTCACACACAAAATACATAAGTAAAAACAAACAAACAAACAAACAAAACCAAAGTGGAATTTCCAGCCTTTCTCAGAAGTGAAAGCCTACAGATGGGTGAAGGCTACATTGACGTTTCTGCCTGAGGTGATCACCAGCCGCCTCTGTGACATGCTATCTATTTCTGCACAGTGAAAGACCTAAAACTCCTTAGCTCAGAGCATCTTTTATTGCCTTCCAGTGTTCTGCCTTCAGATGTCTGTCAGAGCTCAGCAGGATCTTTTTTTTTTTTTTGACTCGACTTCACAGCGCAACAGTCAAGGTGTCAGCCTCCTTGAGTCATTACCAGGGGGAACTGGGGAAGCATCATCTCCTGTCAGAACTCAGTTCCCTGTGGAGATCGCCTAGACGGCCTCAGCTGACCAAGCTGCTGGCCAGGACCACCCACTGCTCCTCATCTCTGGAGGCCTCTCTGGGCCAGGTCACAAGATGGCAGCTTACTTCCTGAGAGAGAGCAAGGAGAACCAGAGGATGAGGGAGACAGCCAGAGAGTTGACTGTTAATCTTGGAAGTGACCCGGGCCCTTGCTCAATTATGGGATTCTAAGCAGATGCTAGGAGGTGGGGGCTGCTGGGAGCTGCTACAGATGTTGGTGCATCCATTTCCGGAGGCCAGTGGAGCAAAGAGCTCTTAACTGGGACAGCCTAGATAAAAGCGGAGGTTGCAGAGGCTTCAAAACTACAGTCAAGTCCTCTGCCAGGCCTGGCTCTCCCTGCAGGCTCTAGGGACGACTCCTTCCATCTTCTCCCATCTCCTGGTGGCTGTCAGCAATCCTTGGCATGCCTTGGCTTGTGGTAGAGCTGCCATATCTGCCTCTTTGCCCATTCCTCTGCATGGCCCTGAGCACTTTCCCCTCATCTTACAAGGACAAACTTTGGTACAGGTTTCTCTTAAGTTGATCTCTTCCTCAAAGACCTTATTTGCAGGAGAGGTCATTTGCACAGGTACTGGGGACTAAGGTCTAGTGACTCATCTTAGGGAACACAGAGGGACCTGCAGCAGAGATGGTGCCAGCGAGATGCTGCTGACATAGATTGCTACAGTCTCCACTCTGCGTGAGGTCCCATTTACGAAGACTCCTGTGTGACCTCAGGGGCTCCTCCAGGAAAGATTGCCCTTTACCCTCAGTAAAAAGCTTGACCAAAGTGTTCTGTGTCCTGAGCCAAGCTCTGCCCCCATTTGTAGTCACAGATTCAGAAGACATCTATACCCATCTCTTCCCCAAGCCTTGGTCAGAATCCTGTCAGTCTTCTTCCACTGTAAGACCAAGACCTCATCTGTTCCCCTTCAGAGCCATTGGTGCCTCCAAAGGGTTGCACACCATGTGCAGGTGAGAAAATGGCTAGGTAAAGGAGTAAGCTTTCAGTGAGTGTGGTAGCCATGTCTTGAAATAACTTTTGTTTGCAGAGGTTTTAGGTCTCAGTATTTGCTCATGATTTTGGTTCCTGTGCTGAGGCTATCGTGTGGTCTGATGTATCTGCTCACTGAACACACACACACTACTATGGTACTTATAGCACTGGTGTCTATCACAGCAGGCATGACAGCAGAGCCTTCCATTCCCTCTCTAGTGTCTCTCCTTGTCTCTTTTCTCTGTTCCCTCTCAGCTCCTATGCTGTGCCTAAGAACCTCGGTAGCTCCTTCTTGGACGTTTTTTGCAAGTTCAGGCACTCAGAAGCAGCGCTGTCCATGCTTGGGAACAATGCCTGTCTTAGGGGCATCTGGGCACCAACTGGGGACATTGCTGTCTGCACACCCTTCCTCTGGATGTGAAGCCCTGCTATCTCTTCCTGGGTCCATTGCAGTCATGACTTTGATCCACTGTCAACACAACCTCCTGGGTCAGAGTCAGGTGGGACAAGCTGGTAAGGTAATTATTGGCTCAGGACAAAGCATTGGTATTTCAAGTGATTTAGGTTAACATTATGCAGCACAGTCTATTTTCCAACAGTCCTGGGACAATGTCAAGCATTCATTTGCATCCTAATGGCTGTGGAAGAGAAAAAGGCAGAAGTCACAGCTGGCCCCTGGGAACCGAAGATGGGATAATGCCAGGTGTGCATCAGAGGACCAGCTGAGACCTTTGCAATCCTGAAAGACTTAAGTGAAGATGGCTACTTGGTTCACATTGCCTAAAAGAGCCCTTAAAGGCAAGTTCCTGTCATTTTACAGGTTGGGATACTGTGGAACCCCCTAGCCCAAGAGCACATCATGAGCCAATGAGAGGCCAGGCCTGGATCCCAGCGCTCCATCCCCAGTTCTGTGCAGTGGTTTTGTTTGTTCCTGGAGACACCCAGCTGGATCTGAATGGCTGGCCAGGGAGATGGTCCTTGGGATGCTGGGAGCACACAATCCCTGCTCACTGGGAGAGATGGCTACCCCTAACATGCTGTTCTTCCTGTGAGAGCGGGCCTTGTTCCACGATGTTAGAGATAGTTAAGACAGAACACAGGGAGTCAGCAGACTTCAGGTGTGTGTGTGTGGGGGGGGGGCAGCAGTGAGGAGAAGCTGGGATCCAGAGCTCCCTGACTAAGAGGCCTTGCTCTCTTCTGCAGGGGCCACAGTGTGGTCACAGCCACAGCCTGGCTTCCTGGAGACTTCCTGTGTAGGCCTCAGTTCATGCTCACCATCTTGCTGGGACAAAACAAGGGAGATGGAGTGTTCCTGGGTGTCTCCCTCCTTTCCAGCTGGTGCAGGGACACTCCTCCCTTCTCTGTAGAAACAGCCCAAGATGCTGCCATAATCACTCACCAAAGACACATTCCATGCTGATGAGTGCCTTCAACCCATTACATATCCATTCACAGCAGTGCATCTTATCTCTAGATACCTGAGGTATGGTAACCACGGAAACACAGCAGTAGCTCCTGGGACTAAACCAGGGAGGACCAGAGGCTATGAGTCTCTCTCCATCGTCTCTTCTCTCTCTCTCTCTCTCTCTCTCTCTCTCTCTCTCTCTCTCTCTCTCTCTCTCCATGGATCTCCATGGTTCTGCATCCCTGTATATTCTCCACTGTCTGTCTTGACTTTGCCCCTCAAATTAGTGCACACACATTAGAAAGCATGGTCTGTGCTCTAGCCCACAGCCCTGTAACCCTGCATCCCTGCATCCCTGCAAACCTGCAGCCCTGCAACCCCACAGCCCTGCAGCTACAAAACAGTCCTACAGCCCACTGCCTGCTCTACGGCTCTGCAAGCCTACTGCCCTGCAGTCATGAGGCCCTGCAGTTGCACAGCCAGGACACAAGAGGAAAGGGGGCTCTCCTCACCATGGCCAGGGCAGAAAACCTCAGCAAATGCCTTGACTGGATCTGGTGCCCAGTCCTGGACCAGTCACTGTTGAACCTTGGTCATGTGCCAACCTTGCGGCTGAGACAGTGAGTCGGTGAGTGTGGACCTCCACAAGCCCTGTGGGCAGACCACAGGAAGAGTCCCTGTGCTCCATGGTGATGGGAAGCTGGCCAGGAGCTCCCTCCCACTCTTCCCCATCTCTGGCACTCCATCCTCGGAGCACAGTATTCTCTATTGCCATTCTCCAGACCCTCACCTGGGATGATGGGTGTGAGAACACATCTCTCCATTTCTTCTGAATGCTAGGATTTCTCTTAATGCTAGGGTGCTCACTAAATTACTCTAGCAATTCCTAACACGGACATCTATTGGGCCTTGGCCAGGCATCAGACAGTGTAAAGTCAAGTCAACCCTACAGACACACAGGTGAGGCAGAAGCCATTATTGTCTCTGTCTTGCAGATGAAGTAGCTGAGGTGCTGGGTGCTGGAGTGAGCTCCCACATGAGAACAGGGAAAGGCAGTGTTCAAAGTCAGGGTTGTCGCAGTTACCCAGTGCCCTGGGAAGCTGTGGTAAACCAGCTCACTCTGGGCTGGGCAGCAGAGAGGGGGTGAGCCCCTAGCCCACTTCAGGAGTTTTCAAGACACGTACTGTCTGTGACACAGGCCTAAGAGCCGACACTGTAGGACTCTGCGTTCACAATCCATTTTGGAGACAAGAAAACAATAGCTGCCAGTGAGCCACTTGCCTACTGTGAGACACAGTGAGCCACTTGCCTACTGTGAGACACAGTGAGCCACTTGCCTACTGTGAGACACAGTGAGCCAGTGAGCCTACTGTGAGACACAGTGAGCCACTGTGAGCCTACTGTGAGACACAGTGAGCCACTGTGAGCCTACTGTGAGACACAGTGAGACACTTGCCTACTGTGAGACACAGCTAGAAAAGTGGGCCATGGCGGCTGCCATTCATGTCTGCCCAGCTTAAGGCCATGCAACACACTTTTCCTCAGAGTAAAGGATCCCAAGTCTGAGCCCGGGGCAAGGATGCGAAAGCGGCAAGGCTCTTTGGGAAGGTGACGAGGACTTTTGGGGAAGTGACAGTCCTCTTCTTACATCCAGTGCCCACTCTCATATGGAGAAGGACTGTGGCCCTGGGGACAGGTGGCAGAGAGGAGCTGTCCACTCCACTCGCTCAGGATTTGCTCAGAGGGGGGGGGGGTGTGCCCACACAGATGCTGCATTCGTCACAGTTCTTACTGGCAAGTGACAGAGCGTGGCTTGAATTGGTTTAAGGGGGGCTGGGGAAGAGATTTTCTTCCTGAAAAGTTCAGAGAGTCTGCTTCAGGCATGGCTTGATCCAGGAACTTAATGACCACAGGCATCTCTGCCAGTCTCAAGCAGTACCATAAGCCACATGGGCTCTGCTTTTTAAAAGGCCTCATTTCCTGAAGGCAGGCTACCCAACAGACACCCAGGAGACACACTAGGAGAACACACAGTTAACAGCTCCTGAAAAGTCCTGCTTACATTTATTCTCAATTCCAAGATTTGAGTGTTCTGGGGTTTGTTTGGGCCACAGGCCCCTCCATTTGTGAAACATGGTGATCCCACAGAGGTCGAAGTAGTGGCTGACTCAGGTTACACCCTCTACCGCCCCCTGACATCAAAGGAGAGTCCGGCTGTGGCCTGTGGTGGACTGTGGGCTGGGTGTCCCCAGCCCAGCAGCCTGTGCCCAGGTGGGAAAGTGTGAACTAATCGTTTAGCGTAGCTAGAGACCAGGGGATGGAAGGGGAGGCTGTGAGACAACTACACAGAAATAAACGGGGCTGCAGGCCTTCTGGGGAGCTCAGAGCAGGGGTTCCCTAGGACCAAGGCTTTGGCTGGACTCATGATTTAAGGCCTTAGACAGTGTTGTCTTCTTCTTCTTCTTCTTCTTCTTCTTCTTCTTCTTCTTCTTCTTCTTCTTCTTCTCCTCCTCCTCCTCCCCCC
>NC_034603.1:1856907-1866061 GCF_900095145.1 Mus pahari | reverse complement strand
CTCCTCCTCCTCCTCCTCCACCTCCTCTTCCTCTTCTTCTTTTGAACAACTTTTGAACAAACAAGATTTTCTTTGAAAAAGAATCCAGTCAATTTCCCTAGAAATTTTTCCTGCTCAAATTCCTCAAAAACAATCCCAAGACCATTTGACTCTCAGTTTAGAAATCTGAGTGGGTTTTCCCCTCCCCCTCTCTCTTTTGGCCTGAACATATCAGCTGAGCATACTGTGAATTTTCTTCCTCAAGAACCTTCCCTGAGTCCCACCTCTTCTTCTTAGGGCCATCCACTTTCCTGGGCCACTGTTGTTTTGTATGGTGAGGATGTAGGTGTGTGTGGACAGACTGACAAGCGTGAGTCAAAACATCAAGGGAGACAGCTCTGTGTAAGCAAGCATTTAACAAGTGCTTGGATGTCCAAGTGCAAACAACGATGCTCGAATGCTGTGTATGAAGCTGAGTGATCTCAACGCCGCCTTTTCAGCCACAGATGAATGAATCTGTAAATGAATCTGCCCATGTGGAGCACATTTTGCTTGAATCACGTGGTTCAAAATCAAAGGGAAACAACTATGAAGAAGACAAACAAACAGAGGGAAGGCTTTCTACATTTTTTATTATTGTTTTTGGTGTTAAGGCCTGGGGGCTGATAACTGAATGAAATTAGGTTGGACAAACACGGGACCAGGTGGCTCATTGTGTTTAATGAGAACATAAACCTCAGCTTTCCATTACGGCACTTAGCCGCCCGAGAGAGAAGCAAGGCATCAACAGGTGGACCCACTTCTCCATGTACCCAATAAAGTCTCGTAGAGAATTTTCCCTGGGGAACCAGTAGCTAGGTACAACAAGCTAAATTCTCTTTGGACACTCCATCAAACTGATGGGGACCGTTCACTAGGATTCCAAGGCACGGCACACACTGTTCCCTGCTGGTGATTTGGAACGGTTCCCAGGCTACCTGTAGGCTGGTCTTGGTGATACAGTTATAGCAGCCATAGCTAATGTCTCTTGAACCCTTCTGCACTGTCTTCTATACAGTCCAGGGAAGGTAGGCTGTAAGCTATCATCAAACCCCAGGACCTTCCGGTCTGGAGTGGAGCAGACAGAAGAGCAGGTGTTCAGGCCATGGGAGAAAGGACAAAGGACCTCAGGTGGGGACGGTCATGGTGTGTCGGGGGAACCTTCTGTGGTTTGCTAGGACAGAAGATGAGGTTGGATGGAGTCAGGCCACAAAGCCAACTTCCTAAGGTGTCAGAGAGCTGCAGCACAGTCCCCAGAGGTTCACTTCCGCAGGTGTGGTGGGCCTGGTACAGTGGCCAGGTCATAGGGCTGAGGGGAGAGGCGGGAACACAGCCGGGCAACGATAAGCATCTAGTCCCGACTGGCTGTGAGAAGAGAAGACAAAAGGAAAGATCCTGCCCGAGAAGCCTCCCTGGAAATCCCCCACGGGATTTCTAGCTACTGCTCAACCGTCTCCTGGCTAACACTGGCCTCAGAACCAGCTCTTGTCCTCTGGAAAGGTTCCTCGGTCACAAAGCGACTTCCTGTCTGGATCAACTTTCTGGAAGACTCTGGAATGTCAAGGCTCTCCCCATCCATCAAGGGCAGTGGAGCCACCCAGCTCTCTACCCTCAGCAAGAACTTGGGGTCAAGGGCTGCGGGGCATTTGATCTGCTCCTTGGCAGCTAACATTACCATATCCTTCCTGGTACAGAACCCCCTTCTCAGGAGGTCTGGGGTGGGGGGATGGTTGGGCAGGGATCCAAGAATAAAATGCTGCTTTCTCTGCTCTTGGGCCAGAGCCAAGATTTAATTTTTCATTTTTAAAAACATGAGTGGTCAGACCACAGCTTGGAAATGGAAACCATCCTCCAAACCACTCGCTCTGTCCTACACTCTCCCACCTGCAGAGCAGGCAAGCATCCAATGGTCCAATGGGGCGGGCGTCGGTGTCCCAGCTCAGGAGTGACTGACTGTGGCTTTAGTTGGCACCCACGGTCCCCAGCACCATTCTGGATTCTCCACAGTTGCCACTGGGACGGCCCAGTGAGACCAACCAGTTATCTCACACCATGGAGGCTGAGGCAGAAGGATGGAGGTGAAGGTTAGGTAAAGGTATATGGTGAGATTGTCAGAATAGTGAGGGAGAGGGAAAGGCAGGGAGGGGAGGGGAGAGACAGAGGGTGGAACTATGGAGGGGACTAGATGGCAGGTAGACAACTACATATGCTGTGTGTTCAATAGCAAACACTGCATCTCCATTGTTCAGCTCAGCCAAGTTCTTTTATCTGAAAGAATAAAAATGACATCATCCGTGACTTTACCCTCACACCTATGTTTCCTCCACGTCTGGCCAGGTCTACAGACACTTTTTACAGAGTGGGAAGCTTGGAGACTGCACTGCTCTTAACAAGTCACAGAGCTTCTCTGCAGGTGACGCTTTCTCAGTACCTGCAGGGACTGATCACAGGACCCTCAGACACCGACACTGGTGGATGCACAAGCCCTTTACATTAACTGTAGTATTTATACAAGGCTCTGGCTCCTTCTCCTAGACCACCGGTGATGATGTAGGCAACCAATCCACGGAAATGTTGTGTGAATACTCGACTGCCTTGCTTGAGGGATGAGGGCAAGATGAGGAAGTCAGTATGATACCTCATTCCCACACGTTCCCCCCACCACTGCTTCCCTTGGAGGACACAGCCATGAGCACTGTTGCTTTCTCTGGAGGGTCAGACACCCTGCAGAGCAGAGGAGCCAGTCCGAAGTGAGAATTGGCTTGTCTGAAAGGGACTGAACCCAAGGTCTGAAAGGGTAGCTTTCCATGCCCTTGGAGGACCCCGAAGGAACAGAATCATCAAGGAATATGACTTGTTGCCTGACCTCAGTAGATGAACTGGCTATAAAATTTGCAGGACCTGGTACTGTAAAATAGGGGTTTCTTGTTCACAAGGTGTTCAGAATTTCAGGACAGTGATGTCAGGAATCCAGCTGTGTGATCCTCTGGAGCACAAGCTGCTGTGCTGGCTTCACTCAAAGTCTACCAGAATTATGCTTGGCCATGTCTTGCATACTGTGGCCTAGACAAGGTGAGACACAAAACAACCCCTCCCATGAGATAAACTCATAGCACACAGGAGCCCAGCCATGGCAGGCACAGCTCCACTCCCAGCCTGAGGTGGACCAATTGTCTCTACCACTTAATGAGTCTGTTCATTTGTGAATGTTGTATCAGTTGTGCATCAGCCTCACAAAATCATGGGGGTCAGTTTCTAGGAAGAGGCCTCAAGGGTCATGGGTGTACCTTAGGGGATTAAACAGAACACTGAGCAAACCGTGGGGGCTAGAAGTTTATACTATGTGATGTTGCTATTTTTGATCCAATGTTACTTTCATACAGCCAGAGAGTGTGGGAAGTTCTGATTGTTGTCATACTACCTTCTGTTTGCACTGTCAGAAATTATTCAAACTATACCCCCCTCCCTGCCTCCCACAGGCCTGGTCATCAGTTCAGATCCATTTGGTTGCAAAATAGAATTCACCCCCATGGAGATGTGGCTAGAAGGCCATTCCCACATAAGCACACACAGGCTGGGCATGCATCTGAATATGCTGTCCTGCCATCGGCAGCCATGAAAAGGAGAGGCCTGGACACTGCAAGGAAGTCGATCTAGAACACAGTACTAGCTCATTAGCTGCCCCCTGTGCCTTAGCTTCTCTATTTTCTTTATCCCCATCACTACAGCAGGTATTTTGGACCAGAGCTAAGTAACTGTCACATGAACTTCTAGACAATGAAAAGTATATAATCTAGTTACCTTCTGATTCAACCTGCTAGGAAGCTCAAAGGGCAATGTTCAGTGTCTATTACACTTCTAGAAGCCATGTGCACCTTTCTTGTCTCCCCAGTTTTGAGCTGTTTAGGGTCACATGCATCTTACTCTGCAGGTGAATGCCCAGCATCTGACCTTCAAGTGCTTATAGATGTCTATTGATTCCACAGTCAGCTCAAGTGCTGAGTCAGACCCTTCAGTCCACCCTTCCAACCAGGAGCATGTGAAGCAGCCATTGGCCTGCATTCCTTCTGCAGACTATGAAATACCATGGGTACCAGAGAGATGACTCAGTGGGTAAAGGGGCTTGCATCAAGCCTGAGGACCTGAGTTTGATCCCCTAAACCTGCGCGGTAGAAGGAGTGAACAGATTTTGAAAACCTGTCCTCTGACCTCCACATAAGTGGCATGGCATGTGAATGATTTACCACATGAGACAGAAGACAGACAGACAGACTGACAGACAGATGATAGATAGGGATGTAGATAGATGAAACATACATAGGTGTGAGAGAGAGAGAGAGAGAGAGAGAGAGAGACAGACAGACAGACAGACAGACAGACAGACAGACAGACGGGTAATTTTAAAACAAAACTTTTCCAAGTATAAAAACATGGGGAAAGTGGCACCAAGATGAGAGTCTGTGTCTGTGGCCCCAAAGATTCCCCTTACCTTTCTATCCCACTGCCAAAGCTAAAGAGAGAGAGATTGTATCCTCCATCCTTGGGAGCACACCCCTCTCCTCTTACTGTTCTCTCTGCATCCCTGCATCTCAGACTCTGTCACTCGCACTGAGGCACTTGCTGTCTGTAGTTCTCAATCCTTTGCAAACTGATAGGTTGGTAGAAAGTGGTTGTTAGCATTAATCATTAACTCAACAGAATCTAGAACTATCTTTGAGGCCTTTGAGCTTGCCCGTGGGGGATGATCTTGTTTGCAGTATTTGATGGGAGAAGACTCTTCCTGACTGTGGGCAGGACTGTTCCCTGAGCTGGGATCCTGCATAGAAGAACATGGAGAGAGCAAGCTGAACACAGGCATGCTTGTGTTTGTCATACTCTTCTCTTGACTGCGGATGCATGTGACCTGCTCCCTCAAGCTCCGGCTGGTTATCTCCATGCTGTGGAGGACTGTAACTCGGAACTGTGAGCTAACCTCGCCCTATCTTAAATTGGGATGATTTATCACAACAACAAGAAACAGAACTAAGACATTGGAATAACCCTGGCTGTTTCTTAAAAATATGCTCACTCCTGCCCTAGTCACCTAGAATACCCACCATGACTGTGCAAGAGAGTTGTAGACCCACTTCACATGTGTGGAAACTGAGGCTCTCAGAAGTAGGTGTGATTTGATCGGGTCCACGAGACCTCAGGGTCAATCAAAAAAAGCAGGGAGTAGTAACGAGTTGGTGCAGGGAGAAGCATAAACCCTACGCCTTTGGGGAAACTTTCCAAGTGTCTCTAAGCTGTGAGTTAACATTCTGTTTGGGGTGGTAGCTTCCCTTCTACCTCCGTTTGTAGACAAGCCACTGCCTCGGCTCAGGTATCCTCACGGTGTGGAGGTCTTTCCCAGCTCGGGCCTCCCACAGTCTGAACAGGGTAGATACTGTGAGCAGATGACAGGGACATCATGGCACAGAGACAAGAGCCTTGCTCTTGGCTAGCTCTGTTTTCAGGAGTCTTGGATTCTGTCCTTGACTAACACCGGGGTGGACCATACAGTAGCTTGGTGATAATCTAGGCAGCTGAAGCCAGGACTCCCCTTCTGTCCCAGAGGTAACCCCAACATTGCCACCTTTGTCTTGCAGAGGTGAAGGAGCAAGAGACAGCAAACGCTCCCTTTTCTGACAGCATGAGACACCTCTACTTGGACAGGAGCATCCTAAAGCATGACCAGTCTGTAATTAGCAAGAATGGGGAGGCAAAGGCTGCGAGTACTTTCATGTGCCAAGCCTTTTCAATATGGCTTCAATCTGTACCCTGGCTTTATAAATGATTATTTACACACAGACATACACCCATTTTGCAGGTGGGGAAAAATGAAGACTCAAAGATCCAAAGTGGCAGGTGTAAGAAATCTGTGGTAGAGCTGGGATGTGAGCAGGCTCAATGGAAGCAATGTGCCCCGGGGACCCTTCTTCACTTGGCTCTCTGCCTCAAGTGCCCTGTTGCATCAAGGAGACGTCCTGGCATCCTCTGCACACTTGCTCACACTGCCCAGCTCTGGATGCACTGCCAAGGGCTCAGACCTGATTTGAATTTGGGGTTCTGTCCACTGCAGCTCAGCAGAGGTTTTTGTTAGAATGGCCCTTGCTTTTCCAGTCTTTGAAGACAGTTCAACCACACAGTAAAAGGCAGGTCTTTGCCACAACAAAAGGCAGAAATATCACCAAGGAGTAAACAGAATTCCTTGGCCTCTTCAGAGCATGTGTCAACATCTAACTTGCCCTCCCTCCCTTTTCCTCCCCCCTCCTCCCCTCTCCTCTCCTCCCTTCAGTCTTCTGTCTTCAGGTCTAGCTCTTGCCTGCTGTGAGGAGTCTTCCTGTGCTACTGGCAGGTTGGACCAGAGGCTCAGCAGCTCTCTGAAGCTCCAGCAACAGGCGCCACCTCCAGCAGCTGAGAAAGCACAGGACGTCTTCCTGACACCACATGGAAAAGCCATTCGGCGGCTCCCAGCCCTCACCCTGCCCCCTGGCACACACGTGTGGCAGGCCATGGCTCCAGAAACAGGCCTTCCCAGAGCAAAAATGTATGTGACATATGCAAAACAGCTTGCTCTCAACTGAAGGCTGTAAAGTAAATGCATTTGAAATGGGCTTGCTGAACGATAATTTCTGGGAAGAACAGCCATTTAACACTGGGTCTCTAAAGAGCCCTCACTCCCAAGCAGGCTCATAACATGATGCAAACCAGCAGTCAGACCCCACCTGGGACCCCTGCTCACCAAAGGCACAGTGTTCACAGACTGTGAGTGTGCAATGTGTGCATGTGTATGTGTATGTGCATGTGCAGGCATGTGTGTGGGTACATGTATATGTGTGTGCAGTTTTATGTCTATATATATAGAGAGAGAGACATAAAACTGCACACACATATACATATATATGTGTGTGTGTGTGTATGTGTGTGTGTGTGTATACATACAGAGAAAGAGAGAGAGAGAGAGAGAGAGAGAGAGAGAGAGAGAGAGAGAGAGAGAGAGAGCCCATACAGGTGAATATGTGTGTAGTCTATGAGTATGTGTGTAGGTCCCCCTGGTGGCACCCTGGCCATACCATTGCCCTAATCAGTGAGCACTGGGCTGTAGCTCTGCATCCCTTTCCCAGGAGAGTCTCAGTCACCAGGAGCAGCTAATGTCCACAAAGGAGAATGCACTTCCTTATGAGGTGGCTTCGGGTAAGGTTGTAGGGATGAGCAAGAACTCAGCATGCACAGGTGCTGGGTGACAAGGACAGGCAGAATAATACCCCTGCCCACCCAGAAGACACCAGCTGTGAGCTGAACTCAGAGGAAGAGTGTTTGCCCTTGGCCCGAGGAAGCCCCCACGCTTGCTTACAACCCTGTCTCCATGGTTACCTCTTCCTGGCCCCCAGAGTCTTTTACTCATACACTGTGTTTGGTGATCTGTGAATTTACTTTTCTAAGGAAGTGTATTAAATGTTTAGTATTTATTGGTTTTTCTTTTCAGTCTTTAAGACAAGTCCCTTGGGTTGTGGCAACAAGCTCAGGTCTGGACTGTTTGCTTTGCAGCTTGGTGTCACACTGGGGACATTTGGGGTCACATAGCTCTTTGATGCAGGGTGTCTTGTGTTGATAATATCCCTGACCTCTACCCACTGGATGCCAGGGCCCACCCCTAGTTCTGACAGATCATTTCCAGATACCATCAAATGTCAGCTGAGGGACAAAGTCACTCCAGATGAGGACTACTTTTCCAAAAGGTTACTTATATTCTACCAATACAAAGCTCCCATGGGGGTAAGGTGAGAACAGACAGTCTGGTGTCCCTGACCTTACAGTGTCTTCCTACAGGAGCCACACAGGCAAGTCAATCAAGAAAGAAAGTGTTATTAAGGATCTACGACAGGGCACTAGGCACTGAGACAGGACAAGAAGAACCCATTCTGAAGCAGATAGCCTTGTATCAACTTCTACAGAAAAGCTTGGAACATGGCCCTTAAGACAAGAGGGCTACAGTGGTCCCAAAGCACAGAACAGGTCTAGAGAGGAACCTGATGAGCTCCAGCCCCTTCTGTCCCCCAGTGCAATGGCTGCTTTCCCCAACTCTGGGGTCAGCTACTACAGATACCCCACTGCCTGGCTCGCCTTCTCTCTTGGGATAAGATGGAAAGTAACAGAATGACCCCCGAAACCCTAGGCATAGGCACCAGGGCATTTCTGAGCTGAGGCCTTCTGGGGTATGGCTATTACTTGTTATACTTGTAAAGTCAAACTCACCCGAGGGAGAGCAGGGTTCAGAAGCCAGACTCTGAAGACAAAGCTGCAGAGTTCTGATCTTAGAACCCTGACCCCAGCCAGCACATCACTGGGACAGAGTTCTGACCCCAGCCACCACACCACTGGGACAGAGTTCTGACCCCAGCCACCACACCACTGGGACAGAGTTCTGACCCCAGCCACCACACCACTGGGACAGAGTTCTGACCCCGGCACACCACACCACTGGGGACACTTGGAGTGCCATTTGCAGTTGCTTAATATGGCTCTTGTGGGGTTTCTGGGAAATTCACGGAGCTGCGCCTTTCAATTTCATTAGTCACCAGTCACTGGGCACTGGCATCATCACACGTGGGGCACTGTGGCTCATAAGCAGCTGAATACCTGAGATCAAGTGCAAGGGGGACCCCAGCTGCCAGATTTTAGGACGGGAGAGGAGAAATCTGGAGCGTGTTTCTCCTTACTGTCCATTCCAGTAAAACAAAACGATCTCTCCCCCAAACATGTGTTACTGCTTAGACCAGAAACTGTATATATTGGTCTAAATCCAGAATGGGCTCTGTGACATACTACTCTGTATGACAAAATTACTACAACCTGCATTCTCTGTAGAAAGCCTGCTGCCGCGGTGCAGAATGATAATTTGTTATACAACAAAAGTACATAATAAGTTCATGTCAGTGTGGGCCAACCCTTGGGGTTTTCAAAAGGAAATCTGGGGTGCATATGGATCCGAGCTTAACAGGCAGCTCCCCCGCCTCACCTACACCCTCTCCTGTGGAGAGTGCTTAGAAAGGGGTACGACCACCTCAAAGTGACAAGAACACACACACACACACACACACACACACACGCACAC